>NC_056735.1:770218583-770322999 GCF_019279795.1 Protopterus annectens | reverse complement strand
TATGCTCTGGTTGGGATGCCCTTTAATCCCTTAGGCATTAACCAGTCCCTTTTTGGCAGAAGTTACTTTTTGCTTTTTTAAAGGAAGTAGAATCTAAGCTGTGTACGTCCAAAGAATGCAGAATTCTCCCCTTGTTCTGTGGATTTGGATAAAAGTTGGCAGATGAATAGTTTGGTTAAAACCCTGACACCACCTTAGGCATAAATGTTGGGTTTGTCCTCAGAGAGACCCTGTCTGGATAAAAATGATAAAAGGTTCCAAGCCATGAGTGCCTGTAGCTCTGAAACTCTCTTGCAGAAGTTATTGCTAGGAGCAGAGCTGTTTTCCAAGATAAAATTTATATCAGCAGTAGCAGCTGGCTCAAAAGGAGGCAGGGTGAGTTTTCCAAGACATAGTTGAGGTCCCATGCAGGCATTGGTGATCTCCTTGGTGGCCTTAAATTTTGGCTCCTCTGAGGTACTGTTTTAATAAAGGATGAGAAAAGATTGGTGGCTCTGTATTGTAATGATGAAATGGCAGAGGCATGAATTTTAATAGATGAAAAGATAGGCCTTTGTCCAGCATCTCAGTTAAGTACTGCAAAATTTTAGGAATATTTGGCATAACTGTATCAGTTCCTTTTGCCTGGTTCCAAGCACAGAATCTCTTCCATTTCCCAGCATAAGATTTTCTAGTACTAGGCCTTCTGGCTTCCAAAATGACATCCCTCACAGCTTTACTGAGAGGTGTGTTTTGTATGACTACATTATCCGCCATGCTGCCAGGTTTAAAGTCCTGAGTTGGCTGTGCAGGATCTGATTGTTTTGCTGGGACAGTAGATGAGGTATTTGAGGTAAGGTCCAAGCTGGGCATTGAGACAAGTTCTTTAGGGTTGAACCAGTACTGGCGGGGCCAGTCTGGGGCAATCAGTATAATTTTTGTCTTCTCCTGTCTGACCTTTAGGAGTACCTTGGGGAGGAGAGGCAGTGGGGGAAAGGCATATACTGATAGGTTTTTCCAGCTGAAAGATAGGGCGTCCAACTTTCCATGCTTGTCTGTGATACGTCCTTGTGCAGAATCTTTTTAGTTGGTAGTTGTGAGGGGAGGCAAATAGATCTATTTCCGGGCATCCCCATTTCCTTGTTATCATGCTGAAGACTTGCGGATCCAGCTGCCACTCGTGGGGATCCATGAGGTTTCTCCTTAGTTCGTCTGCCAGAGTATTTTCCTTCCTGGCAGGAATTGCGCCTGCACTTGGTAAGCTAATGCCGGGTCCCACAAAGTCATGGCTAGTCTGCAAAGGGGGTAAGAATGTGTGCCCCCCCCTACTTGTTTATATACCACATGACCATGGTGTTGTCTGCCTTTATCAGTAGTTGTCTTGGATGAAGTAGGTCCTTGAAGGCTGTCAGGCCATTCTGAACAGCTAGCATCTCTTTTTGATTGATATGTAGATGCATTTGGGTTGAGGCCCATCTGCCCTGAATGCATCTTCCTGCCATGTGGGCCCTGCAGGCATAATCTGATGCATCCATTGTTAGTGTCTGCCTGGCTGGGGGTAATGTGAATGGCTGTCCCTTGGTTTGGAGACAAGCCTTTGCCCACCACTGAAACTCCTGTTGTAGGCAGGGAAAGAGTAATCATTGTTTCCAGGCTTTGGCAATGTTGAGTCCAAACACTTTTTAGGTACCACTGAAGTTTCCTCATATGCAGTCTTGCATATGGAATTAGTAGGATGCAGGATGCCATGAAGCCCAAAGCCTGCATAATTTTTCTTGCAGATAACTGGGCCTTTGTTGCCAGCATTTTGAAATAGGTAGCCAGTTGCCTTTGCTTGTCTGGCGCGGGATAAGCCATCTGGGGCAGCTGTATTTAAGCTTGCACCCATGAATATTATCTCTTGAGAGGGTACTAGTTTTGATTCCTTTTCGTTGACTGTGTAGCTTAGGCATGTTAGAAGTCTTTTCACAAACGCCAGATGCTGTAGAAGAATGTCCTTGTTCTATGCTTGAATTAGACAGTCGTCCAAGTAAGGATATATTTGTATTCCTCTGTCTGCAGAATGCAATTACTGGTGCCAGGCACTTTGTAAAGACCCTGGGCACGGCAGATAAGCCAAAGGGCAGTGCAGAGAATTGGTAATGCATTGAGCCAGCCTTGAATCTGACATGCAAGTATGCCTCTTAAGTCTGGAGTCACCAGCCATCGTTCTTGCCCAGCATGGGCAGAAGCTGCTGCAAAGTCATCATCTTGAATTTTGGTATACCCAGGAATGTGCTCAGAATAGATAGGTCCAGTATTGTTCTCCATGTCTTGACCTTTCTGGGTAGCAAGAACAGTCTTGAGTAAAATCCTTGTCCCTGCTCTTGCTCTGGAACTTGTTGAATGGCCCCCATGTTCATGAGGGATGAGACTTGTTTTTGTGCCTCTGCCCTTTGATTTTTTGGCAGATGTGGCCAGTCGTTTGCCTTTGGCAGGGCATGGAAAAGGAACTTGTATCTTGTTTTCTGCACATTCAGAGTTTAATAACATTTTCTGTTTAAGCAATGCCATGACATGTTGCTGATATTTGAGCATATGAAATTGACAGTTTAAGGCCTTTATAGCCAAGGTAGCAGATGTGTAAACCTTTTTTCCCCGACTCATCCAGTGCATGCCCTAGAATTCAGGTCAGAGGGGGTGCAGGTTTTTTTCATGAAGCCTTAACCCTTGGGACCCTGTAGCCAGTTTGGCCCAGCAGGGAAGCTATAAAAGGAATTTATGAGAGTCAAGAACCCTGTAATATCGGTCAGGCTTAACAGGAGGTAAGGAGTCAGGGGGTAAGACTAGACCAAAACACATCATCTACAATATTCTGTGGAATGGCCAGTGGCCCAAGTTGAGGTAGCGTGCTGGAAATCCCTGAGTCTCTTTTCAGACTTGCAAAATCTTGGCCTCCAGTGAAAATGCCCTCATGGTATGTTTCCTAAAAGAATAGTCCTCTGAGGAGAAGTTGAAGGGTATAGGGATTCTAGCATCAGAATTCTATAAATATTCTGACTGAAGAGGAACCAGAAGAAATTAGGAAACCTGATCTGAACATCATAGTCAAAGCCTCTGCTCAGGCCCTTATCACGAGGAACAACCCTGATCAAGGTAATTAAGTCTTCGGCTATTTTGAGCATCTGTTTTTGAGAATAGAGGCCTGTCCACTTGGCCTTGGTTTGTTTCTTTGCTTTAGAAGTTTTAGACTTTATTTTGAAGCTGAGGCTGGCTTAATGTAAAGACAAGCTTTAGGTCTGAATACACCCCAGCCAGTGCCTGCTCAGTGGCTCCAGATCCTTCTGAAGGAATAGTATTAGAGGCTCCAATGGTTTCAGTCTTCAGCGTATGGCCGATCACGGGAGTCGGTAGGCGCTCGCGACTTCAAAAGAGCCAGCATCAGGGGCCAAAAGCACTTCACTGAGAACCGACATGACTGCTTAGGAGAAGCTCTGTCAGCCGGTTTTGGACCCTCAAGGTTCATCTCTACTTTTCTTTACGCTTTTGTGGTCTCCGGCAGTCGGACGGGCTATCAACTGACCCATATTTCTGGATAATTAAACCGATGCTCAAAATAGTTTAAAGTAAAATCACAGTTGGTGACGCTTTAATATCATGTTTGCTAAACTAGCACAAAATCGGTAACCAGAAACATGGTGATCAGGGTCTAGTATGAACAGTAAGAATGAAAGTTCTTATGAGGTATTGCTTTCCACAAAAGTGCCAATTATTAACTTTTTCGACATTGGTCTGAGCGAAAAAGTTTCTGGGCATTTAGCTTTATTGGGCATGACTTATCTGAACCCTCAATGAAAATCCGCAGGAGTCGCTTGACCGCACTTTAAGAACTGCTTGCTCGGGCAATCGCGCTGCAGGAAAGACTAAATAGGGGAATGGCATCAAGGCATCTTTTATACCCCTGACGCACGACGCCAGGGAGGGGCGGTAGCAGCCAACATACAGGACCGGTGACTTTGAATTCAGGCCGACTGAGGGCAACCTGCCAGCAGGATTACCCAAATGTAATGATTGCAACAGTGAAACATGAAGAACATCATCTGTATGGCTTGCAAGAATGACACAAAACTCAGATGTTTTAAGATCACTGCTTTGAAGTGTTTGCATAGATACTTTTATACCCCAATGAGACTTACGAAAATTTTTCCTCACATAGACAGCAAATGGAGGTTACGATATGAAAGAGAGAGGTAAGTGGGAACATAATTTTATGAAAGGTTAACGAGTTGGCAGATTTTAAAAATTAACTACTAATTACACTGCTAAAATGTATTTTTTGAGCTAGGACACAGGATCTCAATTGTCTAAACATAGTAAGGTCTTAAGTTTAATGTTAAAGGCCAAGCAAAAAAAGCAATTACTAGAAAATAGAAATCAAAGTCAACAAACCGGTGGTAACTGATGTACTGAATATTATAAAGGAATAAGGAAGAATTGAAGGTGGAATCTTTTGAAAGAAGCAAATTCATAGAAATAAATATGAATTTGTGGGAACAATACATGCAGATTCAATGTGGAGTGATTTATGCTGGAGGAATAAGAGTTACAGAAAAGAAGATACATGCACACCTAATGCATTAAATGAAACCAATGTAAATATGACTTGTTTTTTAATGTATGTGCACCTATATATGTGATCATTTTAATAATAAAAAAAGCGACTTTCATTAACAGGGTGAGAAGAAGTCCTACTTACCTACCACAGGCATGTTTTGATGAATACACTGCCTTTACTGGCATTTTACAGTAGTGTCTTGCTACCACCCTCCGGCAGGCTCCACTGATTATTTTTAGTGTGATGGACTAATCACCTAGTAGTACAGGGCCTGGCCTACAGACCAACAGACAGGACTCTTCAAGTAGTTTCTAGGGTCCAGCAGGAAACAGGAAGATAAAAATATGCTTAAAATACCCGCTATTCCAAACCAAAACCACAATAATACACATCTAGTTATTCCAAACCAAAATCTCATACACACAATAAAAATCCAGTGGCGTTCTCAACATCAATCCAAACACCAAACTGTACATCTAAAAATGGGGACAGTGGGTGGCGGTCTCAAGAAGTCAGTGTGCTTTTACAAACAGGGCCATTAAGAAAAGGGGACTGCACAGTTTACTATGTTGTAGACTCCCAAAGCTTCCCAACCTGGGAGAAGGAAGGGACAAGGGCCCAGGAGTCCCCGGAGAATGGTCCCAAAGCCTGCCCTAGATCTAGAAAAAGAAGAATCCAGTTTGTAGTGTTTCTTAAAGGTACAGGGGACCAAGGTGTCACACATATCTGAGTCCACTCCTTCCAGTATACCACGAAGGATATGTTCATGAATGGGCTCTTTTACCAGTTTAAAGTGGCTGCAATAACAAAAAAAAAAACAGAGGACAAACTAACATGCAGCAGTTTGCTTAGAGGCAGGCTAGCCCTTCACCCCTGTAAATAAAAAATTTTGTGCCATCCTGAAGGGTTTTGTTCCCAGTCAAGGTAGTACCAGGCTTACATCTCAAGGCATGGTTATCCCTCTCCCTTATTTTTGGGTCCTAGTAAGAACACAAGGTACTGGAGGTATTCATCCTGAAGTGAATTGCAGATCACTGCATAAAGAGGGGTTACTGCATGACATATGAAAATATGGGAAGGTTGTCTGACATGAGAGCCAGCTCACTCACCCGACAGATGTCAGCAATTAGCAAAACAGTTTTCCATGTTGGGCAGCTTCAAATCAGACTGAGGACCGTTTTAAAGGTGATAAAGGAAATTTGTCTGCAAACATGGTGATGAGATCCTTGGGCCAAAGGAGTGCATTTGCTTGGTGAGGATCTCTATATGCAACATCCCTTTCATGAACTGCTTTACTGAAAGAGAAGAGTATCTAAAAGCTGGAAAAGCGTGAGTTGGCCACCAACGCACTTCAATTGACCTTATTCAATAAATGGGCATCCTGAATTAATCTTGCTAAAATATTTCAAGAACAGAGAATGTAACTTAAGTGATCTCTCTGTTCTATTTAGGCACAACTTAGAAAACCTCATCTATTTGTAAACATAAGATTTTCTAGTAGCAGGGCTTCTTGGCCTTAACACCTGCTGCACATCTCATGTGAAACAAGGGACCTTAAACGATTAGGACTAAATCATCCAGGCTGTCAGTTGCAGTTGCTCAAAACTGGGCGGCACCAGTTACCCATGAAACTGTGGGCAAATACAGAGCACGAGAAGTACGTGGTAACTTTCCTTGGCTACTACTACTACAAGGAGAACCAAGATCAAGCTCAGCCAATAGGGGGTCACAACAATGATTGTTGGTATTTCTTTCTCTGAATCTTTAGAAGGATCTACTAATTAGCGGAAAGGGTGGAAATGCATAAAGAAACATACCAGTCTCTAAAGCAAATGGAAAATGCATCTGTCCTCCATGCTCGGCTTCAAGGATGTCTGGAAAAGAATACATCCTTTCAAAAACAGACAACTGAGAAAAAGTGTTAGATCTTTATCTGAGGCATTCTCACATCTGGACAAGATCCTGAACACCATTTTAAGCTGCTACTCATGTGGGTCTATCCGGGATCTATTTTATTCGTCAGCCACAACATTTTGCCTTGATTGAAATGTGGGCGATGCCTCCCCGAAGAGTCAAAGAACATTGCAAAGCCAGCTGCCAGACTATCACCGTCAACAGGCACAGACGCTAAAGACCCACCCATCATTTTTTGTTGAGGTACCACATCACTGTGGTAAAGCACTGTAACAACAGGAGGGACCTGAGTTCACACAGGTGATGAAGGACTTTCTAAGGAGTGGATCACCTCCAATACTTCCTTGCACCGTTAGGGCTTCCAAGTTGTCTGCATTTGTACTTCCACACCTCTCCACAAGTGAAGTCCAAGAATCTCTCTGACAGATTGTGCCAGCCAGTGTGAAAAAAAGTTTGGAGTGGACACTAACTGCTTTCCAACACAAAGTCTCATCTGTTGAAATCTAGCATGGGCAACTGGCCTATAGAATGCTGGGTCCAAATATTCCATATACATACTACTGAATTTTTTCTCATGAAGATGGGCCACTGGTATCACAAGAATCATGGATGCTATTGGTCCTAGAATTTTGTGAAATCTCTTGCTGAGGTAACATCCCCACTGGAATTCCTGAACATTGTCTGGGAGAAAGGGACCATGTCTTCTGGTAGAAAGGCCACATCATTGTCAATTGTTAACTTAGGAAGATGAGTCTTGTGAGTGTGTCAGGTGCAGACTTCTGAAGGTCTAACCTGAACCCTAGTTGGAAGAGTATGGTCAAACCATCTCTGAGTGATTCCTAACACCTGGATGCTGTCACCCAAGTAAGGAAAATGTGAATATCAAGAGTGGCAGTGCTACTAAAGAGGCAAGGTACTATAAACACTATGTGAAGGACAGACCAAAGTAATGCAAAGAACTATGGTGCCCATGCAGTCAGAGTACAGCAGAATTGGGATTGATACCTGAATCACTGCTTTGAAGTGTTTGCATAGATACTTTTATACCCCAATGAGACTTACGAAAATTTTTCCTCACATAGACAGCAAATGGAGGTTACGATATGAAAGAGAGAGGTAACTGGGAACATATTTTTTGCGAGTGTTACGAGTTGGCAGATTTTAAAAATTAACTACTAATTACACTGCTAAAATGTATTTTTTGAGCTAGGACACAGGATCTCAATTGTCTAAACATAGTAAGGTCTTAAGTTTAATGTTAAAGGCTGCCAAAAAAGCAATTACTAGAAAATAGAAATCAAAGCCTAAACAAACCGTAACTGATGTACTGAATATTATAAAGGACATGGAAGAACTGAAGGTGGAATCTTTACAAAAGTGAAGAAGCAAATTATATAGAAATAAATACAATTTGTGGGAACAATACATGCAGACTAATGTGAGTGATTTATGCTGGAGTGAATAAGAGTTACAGAAAAGAAAACATACATGCAACACCTAATGCATTAAAATGAAACCAAATGTAAATATGATTTGTTTTCTTTTAATGTATGTGCACCTATATATGTGACCATTTAATAATAAAAAAAAAAAGCGACTTCTCATTAACAAAGTACAGTTGTGCAAGTCCTACTTACCTACCACAGTACATGTTTGTTTAACACACTGCCTTACTGGCATTTGCTTAGTAGTGTCTTGCTACCACCCTCTGGCAGGCTACTAAAGCTCAGAAAGCTTTCCACTGATTATTTTCGGGTGTGATGGACTAATCACCTAGTAGTACAGGGCCTGCCTTACAGACCAACAGACAGGACTCTCGCAGTTTTCTAGGGTCCAGCAGGAAGAGAAGATAAAAATACAAGCTATGCAAACATCTACTATTCCAAACCAAAACTCACACACACACATCTGCTATTCCAAACCAAAAATCTCATACACACAACAATAAAATCCAGTGGCAGTTCTCAACATCAATCCAAACACCAAACTGTACATCTAAAAAATGGGGACAGTGGGTGGTTACTCCCAAGAAGTCAGTGTGCTTTACAAACATATACTACTACAGGTAAGTAGGACTTGCATAGTTTACTATGTTGTAGACTCCCAAAGCTTTCCCAACCTGGGAGAAGGAAGGACAAGGGCCCAGGAGTCCCTGGAGAATGGTCCTAGCAAAGCCTGCCCTAGATCTAGAAAAGGCATCCAGCTTGTAGTGTTTCTTAAAGGTATAGACAGGGGACCAAGGTGTCTACAATACATCTAGAGTCCACTCCTTTCCAGTACACTACTGAAGGATAAAAGGCTCTGGCGGAATGGGCCTTTACCAAGCCAGGGTGGCTGTAACAACAAAAAAAAAAAAATACCAGAGGACAACCAACATGCAGCAGTTTGCTTAGAGGCAGGCTAGCCCTTCTCTGACCCTGTGTACAAAATAAAAAGCTTTTCAGCCATCCTGAAGGGTTTTGTTCTGTCAAGGTAGTACCAGCTTACATCCAAGGCATGAAGTATCCTCTCTCCCTTATTTTTGGGTCCTAGTAAGAACACAAGGCATTTGACAGACTGATTCAAAGTGAATTGCAAGATCACTGCATAAAAGAGGGGTTACTGCATGACATATGAAAAATAAGGGAAGGTTGTCCTGACATGAGAGCCTGCAGCTCACTCACCCGACAGATGTCAGCGCAATTAGCAAAACAGTTTTCCATGTTAAGAGCTTCAAATCAGACTGAGTGACCGGTTTTAAAGGTGATAAAGGAAATTTGTCTGCAACACAGATGAGATCCCACAAAGGAGGGATTTGCTTGTGAGGGGATCTCATATGCAACATCCCTTTCATGAACTGCTTTACTGAAAGAGAAGAAAGAGGGGTATCTAAAAGCTGGCAAGCAGAGATGGCCACTAAATGCACTTCAATTGACTCATTCAATAAGGCATCCTGAATTAACTTACAAAAATATTTCAAGAACAGAGGAATGTTAACCTCAAGGGATCCTCTGCTCCCATTTAGGCACAACTTAGAAAACCTCATCTATTTGTAAACATAAGATTTTCTAGTAGCAGGGCTTCTGGCCTCCTTTAACACCTGCTGCACATCTTCATGAAACAAGGACCTAAACGGAGTCAGGACTAAATCATCCAGGCTGTCAGTTGCAGTTGCTCAAAACTGGGGTGCACCAGTTACCCATGAAACTGTGTAAGCAAATACAGAGCACGAGGAAGTACGTGGTAACTTTCCTTGGCCATTACCATTACAAGGGAGAACCAAGACTGCCTGGGCCAATAGGGGGTCACAACAATGATTGTTGGCATTTCTTTCTGAATCTTTAGAAGGACCTTACTAATTAGCGGAAAGGGTGGAAATGCATAAAGAAACATACCAGTCTCTAAAGAAATTAAAATGCATCTGTCCTCCATGCCTGGCTTCAAGGATGTCTGGAAAAGAATACATCCTTTCAAAACAGACAACTGGAGAAAAGCAGATCTATCTGAGGCATTCCTCACATCTGGACAAGATCCTGGAACACCATTTCCTTAAGCTGCCACTCATGTGGGTCTATCCGGGATCTGCTTGGTCTGTCAGCCACAACATTTTGCTCTGATTGAATGTATGATGCCTGAAGAGTCAAAGAATACTGTAAAGCCAGCTGCCAGACTATCACTGTCAACAGACACAGACGTTAAAGACCTTGTACCCCATCATTTTTTGTTGAGGTACCACATCACTGTGGTGTTGTCTGTAACAACAGGAGGACCTGGAGTTCACAGGTGATGAAGGACTTTCAAGGAGTGGATCACCTCCAATACTTCCTTGCACTGTTAGGCTTCCAAGTTGTCTGCATTTGTACTTCCAATGACACCTCTCCACAAGTGAAGTCCGTTGAATCTCTCTGGACAGACTGTGCCAGAACAGGTGGAAAAAAAGTTCTGGAGTGACACTCAACTATGCTTTCCAACACAAAGTCTCATCTGTTGAAATCCAGCATAGGCAAAGTACAGTTTTGTACCTACCATAAATGTAGATGTCCGAACTGGATAGCATCTGCAGTCATAACAACTGGGTTGTCCTGTCGTCAGGCAGCCCTTCAGTCGGCCGGATTCCAAAGTCCGGGTCCGCTCGCTGATGTCGCACTTCACCCGACGTCATCTCTGTTGGTCTTCGGGTATAAAGGCATCAGCCGACGCCATTTTCCTCAGTGTTTCTTGCCCCAGATGCCAGTAGCCCTCTTGAAGGCTAAAATTTGGATAGATGCCAATGTTTCCAAAAAGATAGAGGTAAACACAAAAATAAGCATGTATGTACATATATACAAACAAATACACCATAAAAGACTCCCCCACCAGCTAGCTATTAGGAGGGTAAACACCCTAGGAGTACCACAGAGGGAAGGAGGGAGAATCCTGACTGCAGATGCTATCCAGTTCGGACATCTACATTTATGGTAGGTACAAAACTGTACTATGTCCTTCATGGATGCATCTGCAGTCATAACAACTGGGTAGAATACCATAGCCAACTAGGGAGGAGGAGGATAAAGGTAGATTATGGTGTGTTTAGGATCCCTTGCAGTACAGCAGTGGCAAACCCTGCTCGGGATCTGGAATATAGAGGCAAATTATAATGCTTGGCAAATGTATGCACGGAGGTCCAAGTAGCCGCCTCAATAATGTCTTTGGTTGCCACTCCTCGTAAGAAGGCTGTGGTAGTGGCTGCTGCCCTTGTAGAATGAGGTCTTATGTTCTGTGGAATTGGTTTTCCATGGAAGGAGTAACAGAATCGTATGCAATTTCCTATCCATTTGGAGATTGTCTGTTTGGAAATAGCTTTTCCTTCCCTTCCTGTTGCATAGGCTACAAAAGTTGGCCAGTCTTTCTGCTACTTTTTGTTCTGTCCAAGTAGTAGCGTAGCTGTCTAAGTACATCCAAGGTATGCTGTAGTCTTTCCCCTGTGTTTTGTGGGTTGGGAAAGAAGGTAGGTAGGTGGATTGCCTGGTTTAAAGACACTCTGGATACCACCTTAGGCATAAATGTAGGATTAGTCCTCATGGACACTCTATCTTGGTGGAAGATTAGAAAGGGTTGCACTGCCATTAAGGCCTGTAGTTCTGAAACCCTCCTTGCTGAAGTAATTGCCAGTAGGAAAGCAGTTTTCCATGACAGGTGTGGTAGGTCTGCTGTTGCTGCTGGTTCAAAGGGTGATAGTGTCAACTTTTCTAGCACAAAGTTTAAGTCCCAAGCTGGTAATGGTGGTTTCCTTGGAGGTTTTACATTCTTGATTCCTCTGAGGAACTGCCTGAGCAAAGGGTGCGAAAAACAGGTGGATCAAAGCTGTATTCTGCTGAAATAGCTGATGCATGTATCTTGATGGAGGAGTAGGACAGGCCTGAATGAAGAAGTTCGCCAGATACTCCAGAATGTTAGGCATATCTATGTTTGACACATCTTTTCCTCTTTCAGTACTCCAAATGACAAACCTTTTCCATTTTCCAGCATAGTTCCTTCTTGTTGAAGGTCTGCGTGCTTCAAGAATAATGTCTTTAACTCTTTGGGAAAGTTCTGGATTAGCTGCTGCTATGTGATGTTCCATGCAGTCAGTTGCAACGTTTTAGGTTTGGATGTATGATGCTGTAGTTGTTCTGAGTTAACATCAAAGGCATCAGGGGTATTGGCCACATATTGTTCCGAGACATGCTCCTCAGCAGTGGGTACCAGTGTTGTCTTGGCCAGTTTGGAGCTATCAGGATTATCCTTGGACGTTCTTCCTTGATTTTTAGTAGTACTTTGTGTATCAAGGGAAGAGGTGGGAATGCATATGCTGTTAGGCCTTTCCAGCTGAAGGAGAGAATCCACTTTCCATGCTAGTGGGTGGAATGTCCTTGTGCAGAATTTTTGAGCTGGTGATTGAGAGGTGATGCGAATAGATCTATCTGAGGCATTCCCCATTTCTTTGAGATGGTCTTGAAGATGTCCGGGTGCAGCTTCCATTCGTGGGCATCCGATGTGGTTCTGCTTAATATGTCTGCTAGAGTATTTTCTTTTCCCGGTACAAATATTGCCTGTAACTGGATGTTGTAGCTGAGTGCCAGGGTCCACAGCTCCAAAGTCATTCTGCATAGGGGTATGAATGAGTGCCTCCCTGTTTGTTGATGTACCACATGACTGTGGTGTTGTCTGTCCTTATCATCAACTGGCCTTCTTTGAGAAATGGTCTGAACTTTTGGATTGCCAGTTTTACTGCCAGCATTTCTTTTAGGTTGATGTGCAGGTGAAGTTGATCCTGTGTCCACAATCCTTGCACGCATTTGTCCAGCATGTGGGCCCCCCATCCTAGGTCTGAAGCGTCTGTTGTGATGGTCTGGCTTGCTTGACATCTGCGAAAGGGTAGGCCTGGGTTTGACTGGCATGCCTGAGCCCACCATAGGAACTCCTGTTTTAAGCATGGAATTAGTGGGATTTCTGTTTCTAGGCTATGTCTGTGTTGGGACCATAAATTCTTTAGGTACCACTGTAGTTTTCTCATATGTAGTCTGGCAAATGGGACCAAGATTATGCATGATGCCATGAAGCCCAAGGCCTGCAGTACTTTTCTTGCTGTTAACTTGTTCAGTTTTGTTAGTGCCAAGAAGTAAAGAGGGAGTTCTTTTTGTTTTTCTGTAGTTAGGAATGCCATTTGTTTTACTGTGTCCAATTCAGCCCAAGAATGTCCTTATTTGGGATGGTATCAGCCTTGACTTTTGTAAATTGACTGTGTATCCCAGTGCTTGTAGCAAGTAAATGACCCTTTGTAGATCTGTTGTCAGCATGCTTTTGTTGTCCCCTTGTAGCAGGCAGTCGTCCAGGTATGGGTAAATTTGAATTCCCTGTAGTCTGCAATGGGCGATTACTGATGCCAGGCATTTTGTGAATACTCTGGGCGCAGTAGATAAGCCAAAGGGCAATGCTGAGAATTGATAGTGCTCTGATCCTGCAAGAAATCTGAGGTATCTTCTGCAGATTGGTCGAATGGGGACGTGCAGGTATGCCTCCTTGAGATCTAGAGTTACCAGCCAACACTCCTTGCCCAGCATGGGAAGAAGTTGCTGTAGGGTCAGCATTTTGAATTTTGGGACAATGATGTATGTATTTAAGGTGGACAGGTCGAGAATTGGTCTCCAACTTTTCTCCTGTCTTGGAACTAGGAATAGTCTGGAGTAGAACCCCTTTCCTTGCTCTGCTGTTGGCACTCTTTCCACAGCTTTCATGTTTGCTAACTCCATTATCTGTTGTAGAGCCTCTGTTTTTTGATTTGGAGGTAGATTTGGCATTCCTCTTTTGACTGGTAAAGTGTGGAAGTGGAACCGGTAACCTTGATCTATGGTTTGTAAAATCCACTTGTCTTTTGTTATGTAGTGCCAGTTCTTTGAAAATAAGGTTAACTTTCCGCCTAGAGGAGCTGCTATTTGTTCCTGGTAGGCGGATTTAGGTTAAGTCACTGTGGTTGTGTTGATGTAGTGGCAGTGGTTGTGTCTGTGCCTCTGTTGTTACCTTGCCACTGTCGTCCTCTGTAGGCACCTCCTCTGGATTGGTTTCTGCCTCTGGAACGCCTATTCCTGCCCCTTTGAGATCTTGTGGAGTCAGGAAAGGACCAATTTTGGCAGGCCAGTTCCTGCTAAACCTTGGGGTTGAACCTGCAAGAAATCTTTAACCGTTTGAACAGATTTTGCCTTTTCTTCCATTTTCTTCATAACCTGCTGGGCAGGTGTACCAAACAAACTTGTCTTATCCATAGGAGCATCTAGCAACTTAGCTTTAACATGATCCGTAAAGCTTGCTCCTTTAGCCATGCATGCCTTCTTATGACTGTGCCAGTCATGGCTGATCTAAATGAAGCCTCCAGTGCATCATAGCCACATTTTAAGGAATGGTTACTAACCTGTTGTATGTTATTTACCATTTCTAATACATATTTCTTATCAAGAGATTCATCAGTGGTTAGCTTTTTAGTTAACTGATCAAGCATAAACTCTTGGTATTGTATCATGTGAAACTGACAGTTTAAAGCTCTAGCTGAGAGAGTAGCTGAAGTGTAGACCTTTTACCCCATCTGTCTAATGACCTTGCTTCCCTTTCAGAAGGAATAGGGTTTTTAGCTATGGTCATGCTACTGCCTTGGGACCCTGGGATATAGTTTCGGGTCTGCAAGTGGGGCCTTGTAAAGGTGGTGATGAGTATCTGGCACCCTGTAAAATCTGTCTGGTTTGGCAGGGGCTGGGGGTAAAGAATCTGGAGCGCAGCAGACATCATTGAAAGCATCATCCACCACAGAGAGAACAGGAGGTATAGCTAAGGGCCTGTGCTGTGGGAGGTGCAGAAAGGTCCTAAGTCTTTTCTGGAGTCTGAAAATCCTGTTGCTGCCATTGGAACTGCTCTCGCATGGCATGTAAGGTTTCCCCAAAGGAGAATTCTTCTGGTGGGGAAGCAGCTGGAATGGATTCTTCAGCATCAGAATCTTCAAAATTGGAAAAAGGAGCCTCTGGCTGGTCAGTTATGTCTGATTCATCAGCAGAATCATCAGAGGACACTGGCTCAGGGGGCTCTGCCCTAGGTCTCTTCTCTGTGGGCTGAGAGGCCCTGTCTGGGTGAGATTGCGATCCTCTAATTAATGAAATTAAATCTTCTGCCAAAGTAAGCATTTGAGAACTAGAAGAGGGCCTGGTTGTGGGGGGTTTAACAGGCACTGTTTTAGTAGTCTTGGCTGCTTTAGCCCTGGCGAAGGCCTTAATGGACATGGCTGCTGGAGGCCTAGCAGCACCACGTGCTGGGGTAGAGACATCCAAGGGAATGGTGTCTGATAAGTCAGTGGCAACCACCGTAGTGGATAAAATTTCTGAGGCCGATTCAAGAGTGGTAGCAGGGGCCTCAGTTGTAGAGATAGATTCAGTGTGCTTTGATCAGTTTTCTCGGTTTCGGCCGAAACCGAGACACTCGCGGTTTGCTTAACCGTGGTTTCGGCCGAAACCGCGGACCGCGAGTGTCAGTCTTTATCTTTGCGTTTTTTGGCGGATTGGGTAGTCGGAGGATCCGACGGCATAATGTACGCAAAATCAGAACCGAAAAACTGTTCTGCAAACTCCGACCGACGCCTAAGCGTTCGTCGGTTGAAAGAAGCACAGGCCGAACAGGCTGCTACGTCGTGGGCTGGGCCTAAACAAGGCAGACAATAAGAGTGGAAATCTTTATGAGGTATTTGTTTCCCACAGGTTAAACAATTATTAACTTTTTCTGACATCGGCTGAGGCAAGAAAAAAGTCTTCGAAGTAGTATTCGGTAAAAGTAATCTCTGGATCCGACTGACCGGCACTTGCGAACAGCTTCTGCTTCGGGCGCCACGCGGCAAGAAAGACTGAGGAAAATGGCGTCGGCTGATGCCTTTATACCCGAACACCAACAGAGATGACGTCGGGTGAAGTGCGACATCAGCCGGACCCGGACTTTGGAATCCGGCCGACTGAAGGGCTGCCTGACGACAGGACAACCCAGTTGTTATGACTGCAGATGCATCCATGAAGGACATCTGGGCTTCCATAGAATGTAAGTGCTGGGTCCAAATATTCCATACATACCACTGAATTTTTCTCATAAGAAGATGGGCCACTGGTATCACAAGAATCATGGATGCTATTGGTCCTAGAATTTTTAGGAAATCTCTTGCTGAGGTAACATCCCCCACTGAATTCCTGAAACATTGTCTGGGAGAAAAGGACCATGTCTTCTGGTAGAAAGGCCACATCATTGTCAATTAAGCACCCCAGGAAGATGAGTCTTTGTGAGTGTGTCAGGCAAGACTTCTGAAGGTTCAACCTGAACCCTAGCTGGAAGAGTATGGTCAAAACCATCTCTAGTGATTCCTAACACCTGGATACAAGTCACCCAAGTAAGGAAAAATGTGAATATCAAGAGTGGGCAGTGTGCCACTAAAGAGGCAAGGCATTTCATAAACACTCAAGGTGAAGGACAGACCAAAGTGCAATGCAAAGAACTGATAGTGCGAACCAGACACAACAAATCTCTGATATCTCCTGAGGCGATGAGCAGTGGGGATATAATAGATATCCTTCAAGTCTAGGAGTCACCATGAAGCAGTGGCCTAGCAGAAGACAAAGCACTATCTGCAGGGTAGGCATCCTGAACTTGGGGACCTTGATAACAGTATTTAGAAAGGATAGGTCCAACACATATCTGCACGACAGCTCCTATTTAGGGACTAGGAAAATACTGGAGTAGAAACCTTTCATTTTCTCCAAAGGATAGACCAGTTCTATGACCCCGAGTCCTGAATGTGCCAAAGTATAACCGGGAATAATGAAGTCCAGTCTGGCTTGAACAGAGGCGGATGCTCCTTCTGCTGCCACCTATAAGCTGTAACCTCTACCCACGATGTTTAGCACCCATTTGTCGGAAACCACTGATGACAAAGTTGCCTTGTTGAAAGCTAACTTTTGAGATGGGGCACCTGGCAGGGAGCCTGGCAATTAAATGATGGATGCTCAGCCTCGGTATAGTCATAGGTTGGAAGGAGGGGATTATTCTTTTTGGGAAAGAAAACCCTCTTGTTAAGTGTGGCAGAATTTCTCATCTATCATTTCCGTTTGGTGACTTGGTTTTTGTTCTGATGGGACTTGTTTGTTGGGCTGGCAAAAACTATTGTGCTTACTGAGGGGAAACTTGGGAATATGAAAATTTTAAACACCCCTTGCATCAGTTTAACTCTGTCATCGTAGTGTTTTAGATGTGATTAACTGCTGTACCAAATGCACAATCAGAATCGGAGCATTCAAAATCTCATTTTTTAACTCATCCAAAATCTTTTGGCTGCGCATCCAAGCACACCTCCTTACCATCACACATGTTGCTGCATTTCTAAAAACAGTACCAGCCCCCTCCAAGGCACTCTTTAAAACATGTTTACATATTCTTACTGCTCAGCAAGTAACAATGTAGCAAATACAGCTAAACTGCATATACACCTAAACAGAAACATAAAACACTGGTAGTTTAACACTTTAAATGATGCCGTGCTGGACTGCACCACCTTCCCTCCCTAACATTCTTGAGACTTGCCTAGTTTATCTAGAAGAAAAGGGTTTGATGACAACATGGTCTTGTTATTAGTAAAGGTTGCTGGAGAAACTAAAAAATGGTCCACAGACAAGGGGCTTGGAAGCCAGGCATGGCAGAATACATCCGAATTTCTTAAACTTTTTTTTTTTTTTTTTTTCAGAGACTCAATCAGTAGAGTAGAAATTCAACCTTTCTTAAAAACATCCTTCAGCACTGGGATCAATAGAGGGAAGGTAGCTATTTTAGGGGTTCATCCTCCGAAAGTCATAACTCGTGGTGATCTCGGGGGCAGACAATGATTGCACCACAAATGAATACATCCTTAAATGTAGCTTATATTTAGGAAAAGAAAAAACATCTGTTTCTGAACCTGTTCATCCTCAGACGAAAGTGATTGTTCAGACTGTGACCCTTCCAAAGCCTCAGATTCTGGATCCCCTTCAAAATCAGGATCTTAGGTGAGTGAATGGGGTGTTGTGCTGGCATTACTCATAACCCGGGTTTGCACCCCGTAATCAACAGCCTGAATAATGGATCTAACCATAGCCACCAGCACACATGAAAACATAGTTGGAGACTGCTGCCTTGCAACCTGGTGGGACTTATGGCTCTTATACATGCACTATACTAGGGGGCGAGTACCAGAGGGGAAACATATCAACAATGGCAACAGCTTCTGTACCCCTGACTTCTTCTATACCTAATGAGATTTATTCTCCCATATCTGAATCAGACAATGGTACACAAGCCCTGGAGGACATGTGAGACCCTTGTATCATGCACAGCTGTGGTACTTTCCCCACACCAGTAGAACTAGAGGCAAAAGTAGGCAAGTGGTCCAGTAGTCTGCCCAAGGCTACTGCTGAGTCACAATCTGTAGGCTGAGGTATGTTTCTTGATTTACTTATATGTTTTTTATGTGTACAACAGGTAGATGGGGTGTATGTGTGTGTTGGGGAGGGCACCGTATCAAAGTCCATCAAGTCAGAGGACAAAAATCTAGCCAGAACAAAACCAAAAAAATGTCTGCATAGTCAGCCCAGTAAAAAATTACCATATACAACTATTCTCCCTCTAAACAACAATCTGAAGTCTATTTCTGCAAGGACATTATTCTGAACACTGCACTGAATAAAAATAAAGTAGTTTTGGAAAGCCAGTTCAAAGTATAAAATACATGCCAAAAGTCCCCCAGTATTTAAAAAAAAAAAAAAAATAGAGAAACAAATTAGAAACACCATAAAACAGTTGGGAAGTAAAGCATAAACTTATCAAAATATCTTGTCAATAATGTTGAACACAGAAAATGGTGCCAAAATTGTGATTTAAATCCAAAAATCATTTTTAAATGCTGTAATCCAATCATCAAAGAAAAAAATGCAGTATCAGCAAATTTTTCTATCAAAACTTCCAAGTAAAGCTTTTAATCAACAGAAAAACAGGTACAATTAACTAGTGGCTCTGAAAGCACGAGGTAATGACAGGAACTGCAGTAAAATGGTCCTAGTATAGAAACTCAACTAAACATTCACAAATGGCTATAAAACACATTTGTAGGGATAAAAATCCCCAGATACCGAACAGTATAGGCCTTACAGGGTGCAGGCAAAATAAAAACCCAAGCATAAAAAAAATTTCCAATCAGAAGAACTAGTCACAGCTGCAGAAAAACACTACTCAACCCAAAAGGGTTTCTTATCTGAGCTCAGGAGCTGAAAAGATCCAGAGTAAGCAGCAGTCTTTCAAGAGATCCTTCTCTAACTACTGCAGTAAAAAACTGAAATGGTCATGTCTGTGGGTTTGTAAGGCAGTCCCTGTACGATCAAGTAATTGGTCCATCACACACACAGGCAGGCAGTGGGAGGGACTCAGAGCTTTAGCAGACTGACGGAGGAGGGTATCAGGAAAATTCTACCAGAGTGTCAGTAAGGCAGTGTATTAGCTGAACAGCTACATAGTTGACGAAAATCCAAATGGACAAATAGGGAATAAAAGGTAGGTAAACAAAGATTTTATGATTACTGCTACCAACATAATCTCTGAAAATAATTTCTCATTCCATTCATGTTACTGCTGAATTACTCAGTGGCTGCAAAATCAGCTTTTAAGATCTGGGTTTTAACATTTTAAGCCCAATGCACTCTAGGTCCTGTCTTTTTGAAGGATTTTGCTGACCTTCCACTCTAAGCTCATCTTGTTAGATGATAGAGGCATTTAAAAGCTATTCATCTAAGAGTATGCACATCTGCAATACTTGCTACCTTCCTTGCTTTGGGTATGCAATACCAATGAATCTTTATTGTAACGTCTGCACTCAAAATGCTAAGTGCCAATAAGCCAAAGAGACCAAAAACACAAGAGAACAGCAAGCCTCCAAGTACCCCCTGAACACATACATAACTTATATATACCAATTCTGATATTGCCAAACTTCGTAGAAAAGTGAATATTCATATGGCATCTCGGACTTCAGCCTATGTATGTCCATTCTTTTCTCCATTCAGTCTCTTATTCCTGGGACTCGCTCTAGTGGGTCCCAACATTTCAAATAGTTACCGATACAAACACTGCATTCAAAAAGTTCATTAAGTATCATCTAAGCGGAAAGGTATACCACAATACATTCAGAAAATTTCTAATATATTATCTTACTTAATTTTAAAATATCTGATGTGTTCCTTGTGCTTTCAAATGACTGTTTATATGCTTTACACATAGTTGGCATCTTTACAGACATTTTATATATATATATATATATATATATATATATATATATATATATATATTTTAATAACAGATCTAAAGATCTACATAATCAAGAAAACAATACTGAGTTACTCGAGCTGTTTCAGTGATACGTTAGCTATTTTCAGCCAAAGCAGAAGACAGTGATTTGGAATGGATATTAATTCTTCAGTATCACTTTCCAGCGGCTACGAAAAGTACAATTGTGTACACTTACCATAAATGTAGATGTTCGAGTGTATTCACTGTTGCAGTCATCACATTTGGGTTATCCCTGCCAGGGTAGCCCTCGGCTGGCCCGAATACCAGAGGCTCAGTATTTCTGCATCGGTTACTGTCGACTCAGGACTGACGTCATGTCGTCAGAAGTATAAAGTAAGGCAGCCAACGCCATTACATCACTTTTTCTTACCCTGTCAGGAACCCCCAAGTGGGAGGCAGGTTATCGTGGAAGAACCTCACCAGTAGAAAGTAAATACCAAAATGTTCCTTGTAAGGAGAGAGAGAGAAAGAAAAAGGGGGCTGGAGGGAGGGAAGCCAGGACTGCAACAGTGAATACACTCGAACATCTACATTTATGGTAAGTGTACACAACTGTACTATGTTCTTCATGTTTCACTGTTGCAGTCATCACATTTGGGTTGATTCCCAAAGCTGAGGAAAAGGGTGGAGGCAGTCAAGTAGACTAGGGGCTGGCTAGGATGACAAGACTGTAGTGGCAAAGCCTGTTCTGGATTTGGAGAAGACTGGCAGATGGTAATGCTTGGTGAAAGTGTGAACACATGTCCAGGTTGCAGCCTCCAGGATGTCTCTGGTGGGTACACCTCTGAGAAAAGCTGCAGAGGTTGAGGGTGCTCTGGTGGAGTGAGTCCTGACCCCCTTAGGGGAAGGTTTTCAGTGTTGCTTGTAATAGAAATGGATGCAGTGTGCTATCCACTAGGAAATTGTTTGTTTGGAGATGGCTTTGCCCTCTGCCCCTGCCGCAAAGCTAACCAGTAATTGATCAGACTTTCTGAATGATTTAGTCCAGTCTAGCTAGTATCTGAGCTGTCTGTGCACATCTAGCGAGTGCAGGATCCTTTCCCCCTTGTTTTGTGGGTTAGGGAAAAAGGTGGGCAAATGAATGGATTGGTTGAGAGCCACACTGGACATCACTTTGGGCATGAAGGATGGGTTAGTCATGAGGGAAACCCTGTCAGCATGGAAGATGAAGGGCTCCACAGCCATGAGTACTTGTAGCTTGGAGACTCTTCTGGCTGAAGTGATGTCCAGAAGAAAAGCGGTCTTCCAGGAGAAAAATTTTAAATCTGCCGAAGATGCTGGTTCAAACAATGGCAGGGTGAGCTTTTCCAACACAAAGTTAAGGTCCCAAGCTGGGGTGGGTGCTCTTCTGGGTGGCATCAAGTTGCTAGCCCCTCTTAGAAATTGTTTGATCAGAGGGTGTGAGAAAAGTGGTTGCTCAGTGTGGAAATGAGCAGAGATAGCAGAGGCATGAATTTTAATAGAAGAAAATGAGAGACCACTGTGTAGCATGTAAGTTAGGTAATCCAGGATGAGGGGTAGGGAGCAGACCTCCCAACCATCCCGAATTACTCATTTTTTACCGAGTTTTGGGGTCCAAATGAAGGGGTGCCAAGATTCCCGATTGGCACCCCTTCATTTCCGATTTCTTTGCCTTATTTTTTTTAATTTTCGCGCTGTCGGAGCCGATGTCATCACATGCACGATGACGTCAGCTCCGTCAGCACTAACAGCCAGTCAGAATTGAGCTCCTTGAGCTCGTGTCATCATTTCCGGCTGGCTGCAAGCAGTTGCTGCATTTGAAAAGCTTTCCGCCAATCCTGTTCAAACAGAAACACTTAGCTGCCACCTGCCTGCCATTCGTTTTTAATCTGGATTGGGACTTCACTTGTATTGCCCGAGAAAGAAAGTTGCCGTTCGTGCTGGGAGCCTGGGACTATCTGAGAAAATATGCTGCTGTTACTGTATGATTTAAGCTGCTGCCTGCCCAAGAAAGCTCTGCCATTCAGGACTGGTTTTAGGTAAGGAGGAACAGGAACCAGCTGCCATTCGTTTTCTGTTGTTTATTTTAAATGTAAGGACTACTGCCATTATTCTTAAGCTGCTGTATTAGGAGCTGCCATTCATTTGAACAAAGTGTGTGTGTGTGTGTGTGTGTGTGTGTGTGTGTGTGTGTGAACAGGAACCAGCTGCCATTAGTTTTCTGCTGTTTATTTTAAATGCGAGGACTGCTGCCATTATTCTTAAGCTGATGTATTAGGAGCTGCCATTCATTTGAACAAAGTGTGTGTGTGTGTGTGTGTGTGTGTGTGTGTGTGTGTGTGTGTGTGTGTGTGTGAGAACAGGAACCAGCTGCCATTCGTTTTCTGCTGTTTATTTTAAATGCAAGGACTACTGCCATTATTCTTATGCTGCTGTATTAGGAGCTGCCATTCATTTGAACAAAGTGTTTGTGTGTGTGTGAACAGGAACCAGCTGCCATTAGTTTTCTGCTGTTTATTTTAAATGCGAGGACTGCTGCCATTATTCTTAAGCTGATGTATTAGGAGCTGCCATTCATTTGAACAAAGTGTGTGTGTGTGTGTGTGTGTGTGAACAGGAACCAGCTGCCATTCGTTTTTTGCCGTTTAATTTAAATGCAAGGACTGCTGCCATTATAAGCTGCTGTATTAGGAGCTGCCATTCATTTGAACAAAGTGTGTGTGTGTGAGAGCTATGGTGAGAAGTGAGAACTGAATTCAATAAATGACAGCCATTAAGTTTCAGTCTTCCTATTGTTTAAACTGCTGATTTAGCATAGTGGTATGTTGCACTAACTGTAGTGTGTGTGTGTATAGTGTTCAGGGTTCAAGACTTGCCAGTAACATGCATGGGGGTAACACGTTTTATTCCAGCAACTTTCCAGAATTATACAAGCAATGTTTAAAATGTGTCCCTGGTTTTTAAAATGTGTCCCTGGTTTTTGAACTTTTGCCCCCTCTGAAAAAAAAAAAATCCTGAAATTGAAAGTGTGAGAAGCTGTGCAAGATGCCTATGGCTTACTCTACTGTCATTCTATTTATAGTGTGTGTGGAAGTTAGAAGTTATGTACCTACCATAACGTTCCATGTTAGTTGTCTTCTCTCGCCTTCTTTCTTGCTGGATGGGTTCGGAGCCGATCCTCGGCTCCGACTCGGCACTTGCTTTAGCTTGAGAACTCCTTTTACCAGCTCAAGGCAACCCTATATCCCATGATGCAAGGCGGAACTACCTCAGATCTCGTTTGGTAGCTAACCTACCCTGCTAAGGACTAACCTAACATAATTAGGAAAACCAAGTTCATAATAAGAGTCCTCATATGAAGGCTCAGGAGGAAACAACCTAATAGGAACTCTTCAAGATTTGTCCAGGCCAGGGGGAAGGAGGGAGGGACACAAGAAAGAAGGCGAGAGAAGACAACTAACATGGAACGTTATGGTAGGTACATAACTTCTAAATGTTAAGTTGTCAATCTCGCCTTCATTCTTGCTGGATGGGACCGCGTCCCTAGCACCTGTATCCCGGGTGGCTCAATGGAACAGACTCTTGAGAACTGTGGAACCAAAACTGGCCCTGTCTCTGGAGGCCAAGTCTAACTTGTAATGAGAGACAAAGGTATGAGGCGTGGCCCAAGTAGCTGCTGCACAAATGGTATCAGTGGGTAGTCTATCCTGAAAGGCTGCAGAAGTGGATAGACTCCTGGTTGAGTGTGCTTTCGGTTTAGAAGGTAGCTGCTTGCCTCAGAGAGTACACATAGGAAATGGTGGAAGACAACCATCTGGATAAGGTCACTTTAGAAACTGGAAGACCTATCCTGTTTTCTGCATAGGAGACAAATAATTGGTCCGATTTCCTGAATTGTTTAGTTCTATGCAAATAGTACCTGAGCTGACGATGGACATCCAAAAAATGAAGCTTTTGTTCAGCTCTGTCAGAATAGTTTGGGAAAAAGACTGGTAGATCTATGGATTGGTTAATATTGGTTTGAGACACAACTTTGGGGAGAAAGGACGGGTTCGTTCTTAAGGATACCCTGTCCTTATGAAAAAACAAGTAAGAGGAACGAATGCAGAGAGCTTGAATCTCGGAAACCCTTCTTGCTGAAGTGACAGCCAGTAAGAATATAGTTTTCCAGGTCAATAACTTCAAAGAACATGAAGCAGACGGTTCGAAGGGAGGTAGCATCAAGGATGCCAACATTAAATTTAGATCCCATTGCGGAGGAGGATGCTTTATCGGCGGCTTTAGGAGAAAAACTCCTCTCAGAAAGGCCTTGCATAATCTATGAGACATAATGTTATTATCATGCAAGCCAAC
Source organism: Protopterus annectens (assembly GCF_019279795.1). NCBI lineage: Eukaryota > Metazoa > Chordata > Ceratodontiformes > Protopteridae > Protopterus > Protopterus annectens. The sequence continues at coordinate 770,298,317 of NC_056735.1, read as the reverse complement.
ATGATACTTGGAAATAGCAGCCAGTTGAACTTTAACTGTAGATGAAGAAGATCCTGAATGAAAAACTTCAGCCAGGAAATCTAAAACAGAATGCACAGGAGCAGTAAAGGGATCAATATTCCTGGCATTTGCCCAAATAGAAAAACGTTGCCACTTGCTAGCATAAACAGTTCTAGTGGACGACTTTAAAGAAGACACTAAGATGTCTCTGACTGAATCAGAGATCATCGGAAGCCTGGCTAGGGAAGGAAGTGGAGCAACCAAGCAGTGAGGTTGAGAGAATGAATGGCCCGGTGCTGCTGACCCAACTGGTGGATCAAGAGATCCGGAACTGGGTCCAGATGCCAGGGCTGCACCAGGAGGTGACGATGCAGAGACTGAAAACAAATTTGTCGAGGCCAGTAAGGGGCAATGAGAATCAACTTGGCCCTCAAAACGGTGGCTTTCTGAATGACTTGTGGAATCAAGGGAAAAGGAGGAAAAGCGTACAGAAGTCCCCGGGGCCAATCCTGGGTTAGAGAGTCTCTCAGGGGTTGGCCTGGAAGGGGAAAGAGGGTGAAAAATCGGGCACTTGTTGTTTTGAGGTGTAGCAAAAAGATCGCAACAAGGAGTGCCCCACTTCAGAAAAATCTGATCCACTACAGATTGATTGAGAGACCACTCGTGAGGCATCAGAATGGATCTGCTCAGCCTGTCCGCCAAGAGGTTGGACCTGCCGGGGATGTGCGTTGCTATCAGAAACCGATGAGAGGAGATTGCCCATTGCCAAAGTCTGAGAGCTTCTCGACACAACGGATAGGACCTGGTCCCGCCCTGCTTGTTGATGTACCAGACCACGGACATGTTGTCCATTTGTACTGCAATAGTCCCCGTGGGAAGAAAGTCGTTGAAGGCTTGCAACGTTAAAAGCACCTCTCTCATCTCCAGGACATTGATGTGCAGATGGTATTCTATGGGTTGCCACGTCCCGCGGACCATCCTGCCCTGATAATGCCCCCCCCCCGATCAGAGAGGCATCCGTAGTAACTGTGGCAACTGGAGGAGGGGGAACAAAGGGTCGGCCCTGATGAAGAAGAGGGGAAGATATCCACCAGTTCAGATGAGTTCTGCACGATTGTGTGACTAAGATTTCGTGCCTCATCGGAAGACTGTGGTACGACCACTGAGTGAATAACATCCACTGCAGAAGACGCATGTGGAAGCGAGCCAGTGGTAGAAGAACAATGGCCGCAGCCATAAGACCTAGAACCTTTAGTATCAATCTGGCTTTGACCTTGCTGCTCTGCAATAGAATCCGAACAAATTTTTGGATGTCCAGAATTCTTTGATCTGTTAGTCTGGCTAACATTTTGACGGTGTTTAATTCTGCGCCTATAAAGGTGATAGATTGGCAAGGCCGCAGAGAAGATTTTTCGAAATTTACTGAAATTCCCAAACTCCTGCAAAGCTGCAGAGTGTAGTCTCTGGTCTGAAGAAGCTGACACCTGGTGGTGGCGGAGAGGAGCCAGTCGTCCAAATAAGGAAACACCTGGAATCCTTGACGTCTCAGATGAGCTGTGACCACTGTATGCATTTGGTAAACACTCTGGGGGCTGAAGTGAGGCCAAAGGGCAGGTCTCTGAATTGGTAATGACTGGTCCCTAGCCGAAAGCGGAGAAACCTTCTGGAGCGCCTGTGAATCTTTATGTGATAGTACGCGTCCTGGAGGTCTAGAGAGCACATCCAGTTGTCCTTGCCCAGAAAGGGCAGAATGGACTGAAGCGTGACCATCCGGAATCTTGCCTTCTTGACAAATCTGTTTAGATTGCTTAGGTCTAATATTGGTCTCCAATCTCCCGTCCTTTTGGGGACCAAAAAGAATCTTGAGTAGACGCCGGATCCTAGTTGGTCTGCCGGAACAGTCTGGACGGCTCTTTTTCCTAGGAGCTTTGAAACCTCCTGTTCTGCCAAATCCCTTTGACCGGGTGAGATGTCTGGAAGGGATTGTAGAGGTACGGATACCTTCAAGGGGATTTTGTAACCCTCGGATATGATCGACTGTACCCACATATCTTGTGAGAGGGAATGCCAGGCTACTGGGTACAGCGAAGCCTTCCCCGACTGCCTCCAAGGGTGGACAGTCGGGCAACACCTCAGGGGTGCTGAAAGGGCTTCTCAGGAAGAGACTCCCTGTTGCCCTGGTTCTGAGGACCCCCCCCTGCCTCTAGGGCGGTGTCTGTTATTGTTACCCCCTCTGCCTCTGGGGGTAAACTGACCACGTGTGTCCGGTGTAGCTCCTTGGGCTTTGCGGAACCACATCTTCCCTCCCTTCTGACCCTTGGGATATGGTCTAGAAGGGGTGGAAAAATGGACTCCAACGGCAGAAAGAGTTTTACCGTCCTGCTCACACCTGGTCAAGGTATCCTTCACCTGAGGTCCGAACAAAGCCGAACCATCAAAGGGGGTATTGGTGAAGGACGCCTTAAAGGGGTTCATAAAATTACAAAGCCGCATCCAGGCTTGGCGTCTAAGAGCCACTCCTGTGCCTGCGGCCCTGCTCGCTCCATCGGCCGCATAGGATATGAGCTGCATGGAGGAGTTGGATAAGGAATTCAGGATTGCTAGCTGTGAGGCAATCTTTTCTTGAGCCCCAGCAGCAGAAGGATCCTGGACCACTTCACCCAGTTCCTTGAGAATATCTCTTTGAAGCCTGGTGAAGTGACAAAGGTAGTTCAGCGAACGCATAGCAAAGGTCGCTGAAGAAAACTTCCGCTTTCCATACCAGTCCATGGTCCTAGAATCCTTGTTAGGAGGATGGACAGGTACTGAAGGATCCGCCAGTTCCTTCTTAGTGGCCGCCGCCACCACCATAGCATCCAAAGAGACGCCCTTGGAAAGAAACTGTTTGTCCGTAGGGGCCGTAATAAACTTGGATGGTCTCCTGGGGACAGGTTCCACAGAATCTGGAGCTGCCCACGCCTTCAGAGCCACTACCTGCATAAGTGGGTCGAAAGGCGGAGACACCCAGGAGGTGGAGGGTCGGGATCCAAAAGCCTCCAGGTAACACCTCATCCTCGGAGGGATCAATGGATGGCCAATTCCCCCTCTGTTTGAGGAGCTCAAGGATGTCTGAAAAGGAGACATCCTCAGAGGGGGATCGTGGGGAACCCTCCGACTCATCTAAGTCGGTATCAGATGTAGTAGACTCAGGGGAGTCTGTGTGTTTCCTCTTACACGTCCTCTTCCGAGGGGGTTCACCTGCAGGATCAGGAGAAAATTCGGAAGAGGAGGAAATTCCCAATGGGGAAACCTGGGGCGATGGATCCCTGGGCCTGAGAGCAAGAGGTTAGCAAGAGGTGTCTACAGGCACCGATGAGGGAGGAGCTAGAGGGATGGACCGTTGACCTGGCTCAGGAGCCAGGACACTCCTCATCACCTCAAAGGCTCCCCTCCCCGGGAGACCGGAATATCCCCGTTCCGAGGACACAGGAATTCCCGGCTCCACTGAGAGGGAAGGCTCCGAGGCCGATGTCGGTGCCGAGCTTACCGAAGCCCCGAGAGGGAGAGCGGGGTCGGACAAGGGTCCGATGCCACTAGCCCCCTCGGAGCCGACAAGGGAAACTCGACGACCGGATCCCTCCAAGGAAGGTCTCAAGGAGGAGATCGGAGCCGAAGACGACGGACCCGAAGGATGTATCGGCTCCGGCGCCGAAACAGTCGCTGTCCCGAGAAGCTCCGGCTCCGAACTCTGGTGGGGAGTCGGAGGAGGAAGTTCAAGGGTGAAGCAATAGCCAAGTCTGCTGAGACGGGCTATGGAGCATTTGGGCCAGTGCCTGCGACTTCAACAGCCTGCTTACCACCCTCTCTAAGTCGTGGTCAGACAGCCTGGAAGATCTCGAAGATCGGCTCCGATGGCTCCGCTCCGACAAAAGAGGAGACCCCGGGCAGTGGATACTCTCCAACGAGGGGGACCGAGATCTCTTCCGGGACGAAGCCACCGGAGCCGAAGTCCCCTGAATTCCAGATGGAGCCGAAGGTTTCTCGGCTCCGATGCTGGATAAGGTGTCGGCTCCAGCCGGAGCCGACAAGGCCACAGTGGACCAGGTGTCGGAACCAATCGGTGCCGAACCCACTAACTTGGAAGCAGAAAGATCGGCTCCAGCCGGAGCCGATCTCGGCTCCGACGGAGCCGGAGCCACCGGAGGAGGCTTAGATACTGTAGCCTGAACCTTCGTTGGCTTAGAAGGTTTACTAGACCCTGTTTTAGAGGGAGAACCTTCTGGCTTAAGTAAGCCACGGAGGATCAATTTATTCCTCCTTTCCTGCAGGACTCTCTGGCTAAAAGAGCTTTTTTTGACAAAAAACAACTTACCTCAGCTGGCAAAGGAGACCTCTTTCGCTAAGCGGCAAACGAGATCTGAGGTAGTTCCGCCTTGCATCATGGGATATAAGGTTGCCTCGAGCTGGTAAAAGGAGTTCTCAAGCTAAAGCAAGTGCCGAGTCGGAGCCGAGGATCGGCTCCGAACCCATCCAGCAAGAATGAAGGCGAGATTGACAACTTAACATTAGACTTTTATGATGGAAATGTTCTGAATTGGGCAGTTTTGTTTCCTTGCCTACTGGAAAAAAATGTTCTTTCAAACAATGCATTTAAAATGTGCTCTGTCTAACAAGTGTGCTGTATTATACAAGGAATATAACTTAATAAAGTCAGGAAGGTGTATCAAATGAAAGAACACGTATGTTTCTCGTTTTGTGTGCAAGGGGCCAATGATTTGAAAACAGCCCAAAGGTAATCTTTACCCCTTATTGGCAAGATGTATTTTCTTTGGATGTGGTGCAGGTTTCAATACTGTTTCAATGAATGTAATTTTCAAGAGCAGAGAAGTTTTAATACCAAGTCTATTTTCATTGTGAAACAGTTCTACTTTATTTATCAGATGTCTGTTAGTGTTTGTGCATTGATGATGTGCCTAAAAATAAAATCCAAATCTTTATTATAGAAGTAAAGCAGTATGCAGTTGCACACATTAGTGCTTATGGTAAATGGGGCAAAATAGCCAGATAATGAGACATTGGAATGGCTGCAGGGGGACTCTGGTCTGGTGTCATATATTGGTTGTCTGTTCTTCAGTTTGTGTTTGAAAGTTGGTATCCCACAATTCCACTGGAGTGGGTGGGGTTACATAATTATGTATGCAAATGAGATGTTAATCAGCGTACAGATTTGTACCCATTTTTCATGGCCCTTGTCCAGATTTCTGATGTTTCCAGGTTGAGAGGTATGGTAGGGAGGGGTGTGCCATATTGGCTCCCTTAGCCTGAATCCAGGCGCAGAACCTTTTCCATTTGTCAGCATAAGACTTTCTAGTGCTACAGCGTCTGGCCTCACATATAACATCTAGAACCTGTTTACTGAGGTTGGCCAATTGATCAGTGGTCAGGGAATAAGCTAGGCTGCCAAACTGAGGGTCTGTAATTGGGGATGTAGGAATTCTCCTTCCCTCTGGGTCAGGAGGGTTGGGGTCTAATTGAGTTGCCATGGTGGCAGTGGGGACAGGCTGTGCAGGAGTGGTACCAGTGTTGGTGAGGCCAGTCTGGAGCAATAAGAAATGTCCTTGGTTTTTCCTCCCTTATTTTGAGCAGTACCCTGGTGATGAGAGGTAGTGGAGGAAATGCATAGACTGTTAGATTGACCCAGGTGAAGCATAGAGCATCCACTTTCCAAGCCATGCAGTAATGCTCCCTGGTGCAGAACATGCTGAGCTGATGGCTGGTGTGGGAGGCAAAGAGGTCGACCTTCGGGGCACCCCATTCCTGAATTATTAAGGTGAAGGTTCTTTTGTCTAGCTGCCACTCGTGTGGGTCCAGAAAATTTCTGCTTAAGTGGTCTGCCAGAGAGTTAAGAGAACCTGGCAGGATTTGTGCTAACAGGTGGAGTTGCACAGCAGAGGCTGTGTGCCAAAGGGTCATGGCCAGCCTGCAAAGAGGGTAGGAGTGAGTCCCTCCCTGCTTGTTGATATACCACATCATAGTGGTGTTTCTGTTTTGATTAGGAGAGCCCCTGGGGAGAGAAGCGGTCTGAAAGCTGTCAATGCGCAGTAGACAGCTAACATTTCTTTCTGGTTGATGTGCAGATGGATTTGCTGTGGGCTCCATTGGCCCTGTTATGCACCTACCATCCAGGTCTGCACCCCAGGCATAGTCTGATGCATCTGTGGTGAGCGTCTAGGTGGCAGGGGGTGGTGAGAAAGGTAGTCCCTTGTTGTGGGAGCATGGTGCTGCCCACCAAAGAAAATATTTCCTTAGGCAAGATACCACTGGTATAAGAGTTTCCAGGTCTTGAGAGTGTTGACACCAAAGGTTTTTTAGGTACCACTGAAGTTTCCTCATATGCAGTCTGGCATATGGAATGAGTAGAATGCAAGATGCCATGAAACCCAGAGCTTGCAGGATTTCCCTTGCAGATAACTGGGGGTCTGGTAGCTAGTTGAGAGAAGTAGACTGTCAGTTAAGTTTGCTTTTCTGGTGTAAGGAATGCCATTTGGGATGCTGTGTCCAGGCTTGCTCCCAGGAATATAATCCTTTGGGTGGGTACTGGTTTGGATTTCTTTTCGTTGACAGTGTACCCTAGGGAGGTCAGTAGGGACTTTACAATGGCCAGGTGCTTGAGCAGCTTTTCCTGTCTGCCTCAATTAGGCAGTCATCTAAGTATGGGTAAATCTGGACATTACTTTATCTGCAAAAGGCAATGGCAGGAGCTAGACATTTTGTGAAAACTCTGGGAGCAGTAGATAAGCCAAAGGGAAGTGCAGGGATTATGCCCTGAAACAGAGATATTTCCTGCACGATTTTCTGATAGGGAAGTGGAGGTAGGCCTCTTTTAGGTCTAGGGTGGCTAGCCAAGCATCCTTGGAGAGCATGGATAGCAGTTGCTGGAGGGTGAGCATTTTGAATTTTGGTATCACCAGGAAGGTGTTTAGAATGAATAGATCGAAGATGGGGCACCAGGTGCCCTCTTTTCGGGGTACCAGAAATAGTCTGGAGTAGAAACCTTGACCTATCTGTTCTGCAGGAATGTGCTCTATTGCCCTCATAGAGAGCAGGGAAAGGACTTGCTTTTTCGCCTCTGCCCACTGGTTTGGATCTGGGAACCCTTTTGGGGTTGGAAGTGTGTAGAAAAAAAATCTGTATCCCTGGGACATTATGTTGAGGACCCAGCAGTCATTGGTAATGGTGGCTCAGGTGCTTGCATGAAAGGATAGTTTTCCCCCAATGGGTAAGTGCAGGTGGTAGAGGGAGGAGAGTCATTGTGTGTCCTTACCATGAGGGGGTGGGCTTAGAATTACCTGGTTTTGAAGTGGAGGAATTCCACTGTTTAGATCTCTGCATTCCCTGTGGCTGCTGTCTGGGGGGTCTGCTTCCCCGGGGTCTGGGCTGAACTGACCTGGTGGGAGCAGGAAAGGACCAGTGCTTGGAGGGGCAATGCCTGCAGAACCTTGGTGGCTGGACCTGTAGGAAATCCTCAACTGTCTGCATAGATTTAGCTTTTTAAGACCTCCTCTGCCTTAGTGCCAAATAAGTTGTCTTTGTGCAAGGGTGCATCCACTAATTTTGATTTAACATGGTCTTGCAAGGGCTATTCCTTCATTCATGCATGTCTTTTAAGGACAGAACTGGTGACTGCTGCCCAAGGAGCTTCTAGGGCATCAAAACCACAGTGTAAGGTGTGCTTAGTCACTTGACTTGCAGAATACATTAACTCTTGTAACTCTCTAGATTCTGCACAAGCAGGGAAGGAAGACACTTTTTATTTTAGGAGTTCCATGGTATGTTGCTGAAAGTTTAGCATATGGAACTGCAAAGTAGTGCTCTCATAGCAAGAGTAGCAGAAGTGTATACTTTTTTATCTAATCTGTCTAGTGCTCGGGAATCCCTATCTGAGGGGGTGGGATTCTTAGCAGAGGTTGCTTTAATTCCTTTAGGTCCTTGAGAAATTACCTCAGGGCCAGCAGTAGGGTTTTTGAAAAGAAATTTGTGAGAGTCAGGGACTCTGTAATACCGCTCAGGTTTTCTGGGTACAGGAGGGAGGGTGTCAGGAGTCAAACTGGATTCCAGGAAAACATCGTCCACAACATCCAAGACTGGGGGAATGGCCAGGGGTCTGTGCTGTGGAAGATCCAAGAATTCTCAGAGTCTCTTTTTAGACTGAGGGTAGTCTTGACATTCTCACTGAAAATGCTCCCTTAAGGTATGAAGGGTTTCCCCAAAGGTAAAGTCCTCAGGTGGACAGGCTGAAGGAATGGAATCCTCTGCATAAGAATCCTCAAAAGCAGAGAGGGGTTGCATGTCTTCATATTCAGATGCATCAGAGTCATCAGACTCCTGTTCAGACGAAACTACTGGGGACAGATCTCTTTTCCTTTTGGAATGGGTAGCTTGCCATTTTAGGCATTTGAGACTAAGGCAAGGAAGCAGGTGCCTGAGATTGGGTCATTGGTTTATTGGGTGTGGTTCATACCATGGGCCTTAGAAACTCGGTAGTTTTCGAAAGAAAGGTATACACGAAATAAGTCATTGGTTTGTGTCGAGAATCGGTAGTGTGAAGTACTTCCTCGGAAGCCGGTGCCTGCTCAGCGGCTCTGGGCCCATCCAAGGGTGAGACAACTGTAGGATCCTTAGTCGAAGATGAATTTTGCGGCATACCAGACTCTGAAAGGGTCTCGGTAGCGGCCTGCGAATCCACAGAAGCAGGCATCAGGGGCTGCGAAAGCACCTCACTGTGGACTGGAGAACTGACTATTAGCTTAATGGAAGTGTCGTCAGTAGGTTTGGACCTGCGCGGTCCGTCTCTGTCTTTATCCTTATGTTTTTTGGAAGATCTGCTGTCAGATGGCTTACCGAAGCCATATTGGAATGCGAGGACTGTAAGCGAAAATATCTAGCTACAATAAGGGTCCGACGACGTATAGTTCTGGCATTAAACAAAGCAACAGCAAGGAACATCGTGTTCTGGGCCTAATCAAGTGACTCAGTAAGAATGAAAGTCTCGGTGTGGTATTTGCTTTCCACAGGGGAGACAATTAACTTTTTCTGACATCGGTTAGTGCACGAAAAAACAATCCCCAACAGAGTACTTAGCTTTAGAAGACTTCAGACTTCAATTCGGAAGATGAAACTCGGGTACTGGCCGACCGGCACTCATGCAAACTGCTTCTGCTTCAGGCTCCTTGGCAAAAAAAACTGATGTAATGGCATCGGCTGCCTTACTTTATACTTCTGACGACCTGACATCAGTCCTGAAGTGACAGCAACAGACGCAGAAATACTAAGCCTCTGGTATTCAGGCTGGCCGAGGGTTACCGTGGCAGGGATAACCCAAATGTGGTGACTCCAACAGTGAAACACGAAGAACATCTTGGTATGTACATTTTTTCCAGACATCAGAAATGCTATGCATAAAAACAACCTCTAGCGAGAAAGATGATTTTATGTACAAAAAAATGCAAACAGAACTGCATTTTTTTTCTTTATCTCCCCTCACAGGACCTAACCTGATGGCTCCATTACCCACCCAATTAAGCACAGGGACTAGCCGTACAGCCCATTCATTCCCACCCAGGAAGCCCTATAGGCTCATCCAGTCCCTGACAGCAAGAGCTGAGAGAGAGAGAGCCAGCTTTCTGATCCTATAAGGAGGGGGCCTACTCTCTCCCCTAGGCAGTGTCGCCACTCATCTTCCAATTGGTGGTGCACCGCAATCTGCAACTGATGCCCTTTGATGAGATCTTTGCTCAAAGGTGCTTGTGCACCACGGCAGTGCAGGATCCATAGGTTCACACTCTATGGGCAAAATACCTACTGGCCCATTTAGGTGTCACCAAAATGTCAGGCCCAAACCACCTCCTTTCGCACAGGTGGGTGAGCTGGTTGTGGCTGCTCATGCCTATGCTCCCTAATCAGCTCCCCAACAGCACTTCAGTTCTTGGTGCATCACCATTGCGCCAAGAAAGCACCTATCCAACTTTATGGGGAAGCAGCCAGGAAGGAGATGGAGGAAGAAAATGTTTAGTCTGAGCCAAAACAAAGAAAATCAGACTGACACTAATAAAAATGATGCCACCAAAAGTACAACAAAACTATTCAAGTTAGTAATTTTACATAACAATAAGCAGAAACTATACTTACTAAAATTCGGCAGACTTCTGAAAGGTCATTTAAAAATCTTGATGTCAGCAATTGCAAAAACAAACTGGTACAGATCCTAGAAGCATTTCCCTGTAACAAACAATATCAATATCTGTAAAAGTACTACTACAGCTCTATAACAATTGTATTAAGATGACATTCTGTAAAGCCTACATAACCAGTAAGAAGACAAACAGGAGGACTGCAAATTAAATGTTGTTTATGGGGTGCAGATCATAGCCAAGTTTAACTAATTGCTCAGCATTTAGTCATCACTTCAGAGCAAACTTTAAGCAAATCTCTTCCTTTACCAGACTCATAACAACCTTGAATCTTTGACCTTTTTTTGTTCCAGCTCTGGATATGGATGACAACAGAACACAGACAGATACAAATTAATACACAATGAGCAATAAACGTATAAAAAGGTACTTTGTACTTAAGTGTTTGGAGCTCCCTAGCTGAAAGTAGCTAGCTCTGCCTTACCAGGACTATCCACAGCAGGACCATTACATATTCCAATAAACCATCCACTATATGGAGTTATGCATGTACACTAACTAAATAACACAAAATGTCAAATTTTGGGGTCAGCCTGTGGCATCAAAAGATTTTACCATAAAAGACATAAGTAATTAGGTGTGTAAACTATGAACTTCCTTTATTTTCCGATCAAGCAGATTACCTTCACAGCACCCAATGCCTCAGGGTAGAACAGGAAGAAGGTATAGTTCACATAAAATTTAGGTGGAAGAGTGCTTTGATAGGCTAGTTTTCTCATGCAGTTGCTCCAACGATGCTTGTATTAACTAGAGTATTTTACATAGTGGAATTCAATTAAAACAAGCTGAGCTTGACTGCAGTAATTGAGATGAATATCATGGACCTGATTTGACACTACATTTCAAAAACAATAAAAGAAGAGTTGATAAAAGTGTTGATAACTGAAGAGGAGAGTATGTCAAACTGTGTGGAAGCAAACCAGCCCAAATTAATAAAATATATAAAGGAAAACATTATGAGGACTTAAGAAAATTTCAGTGAAATAGCCCTTGTAACAGCAATGCATGAAATATAACAAATCTATAACAATCAAGGTATGCAAGGCTAGAGAGCTCCAAGAGTAAAAATTGTGAAGTTTTTGCAAGAACAATATGATATAATTTTACTGTTAAAACAAAGGTCAATACAGAATAAATCTCATGAGACTTCCGGACATATGGTTTACACTGAGTAATGACGGATTACTTTAGGGGATAAGGCTCAAAGAAGAAATATGAAAATTTATACAGCATAGGCAGAAAACTATAATTCAAAAGTGGAAAGGGATGATGCTGACGCAGGGAGGAAGCTCAAGAAATAAGGAGAGATTGGGATTTTGGATGCAGACTCTTAAGGAGAACAACCAAAATCATACAGAGTATTATATTCATAAAACAGAAGGGAGTATTCTAAGAACCAAACTAGCACAAGAATGCAGAAAAGAGATTTTGCCAATAGGGTTGACTGTGGTCAGGGATACAAATAATAGGCAAGAGGGGACTGGAATTTATTGGAAAAAACTGGCAAAAGGAGCCAAGGTATTGGGGAGCAACTAACTAGAAAGGGAAAGGTAATAGAATGGGAAGAGGCCAAAAATGTATTTGGACTGCAGGTTAGACATTGCCTTCCCTATCAAGGATTGATATCAGAGTATAGGCAAAGGGAAAGAAATAGGGGACTCCTAAATGAAAGACCAGCACTGGTAGCGTTTTTAATAGAATCTAGAACAGAAGCTGCCATTAAAAAAAGAATAATTAGTAAAGCATATAAAATACTGCATGATAATTATATGAATCAATCAGAGGAGCTCAGAAAGGATTGGGAAGAGAGATTGGATAAGCAATTCACAAAGAGACAATGGGGGGATATATGTATATCTCCCAAATATGCAACAAAGTCTAGAAAATTTAGGATCTTTGCCTGGAAATGTTTACATAGGTATTTTTATACCCCAAGTAGACTACAAAGAATTTTTCCTCAGGTGGATAGCAAATGTTGGGAGGTGTGAAGGGCAAGAAAGAGGTAGCTGGGAACATATTTTTTGGAGGTATGATGAGTTGGCAGACTTTTGGGATTCCCTGTGGACTGCTCTGTCGGAGATGCTGGGTGAGCTGATTGGACTGACTGAGAAGATGATTTTTCTGAGTTATGCTATATTAATGGAATTGGCTAGAGATAGTAAAGTCTTGCTGAGTCCAATTATGGTGGCTGCCAAAAAAGCAATTACTAAAAAATGGAAATCAAAGTATAGACCTACTTTACCAGACACAGTGAACATAGTAACAGAAATAAAACAACTGGAATTGGGATCTTTAGAAATCGGAAGATCAAACTACATAGCAAAAAATGGGAACTGTGGGAAAAGTACATGCAGACCAGAACAGGAACGAGGTTTAAGAGGCAGGATTTGAATGAGCTATATAATGCTTAACTGACAATGACTAGAAGGTTTATAAGTGATTTATAATCTTGACAAATACAGTTGTTTCAATGATGTCTGTGATGTAAACTGTTTGCAACTAAAGTGATATCAATTTGTATGTTTTTCTTTTATATAATGTAGGATTGCCTTTATCATATGTGGAAATTTAATAAAGATGTTGGGAAAAAAACGAAGACGAAATATGAAACTGAGTGCAGTTTGGGAGTTTGAAGAAGGTTCAAATTGCTTGGCATTTACAAGATGGCATACCCCACTCCTGTGTCACACAGGAATGAATTCATGATTTCAACTCAGATGATACACATTCGACTAGCAGCACAGATGTTGGAGGGAGCAGGGCAGTAAGGGTGGAGTTGAGTGGTCACTGTTAGCTCACTGCATAGGGTGACATGCACAGGAAGCACTAAATTAGACTTTGCACTATTGGAGCTCAAGTGGGGCTCAAGTCTACAGAGGATGTACAAACTAGGGGCTGGGAAGTGGCATATATGCTCCTCACGGTCAGCAGCACTTGTGGATCTCTAGCGAGTCAACAAGGGGATTACTAGCTCTAACGGGGGAGTCCAACAGGTCTGTTAGTCTGTCCCACTCCCTACCACCCAGTTTAACCAATTCCAAAGAAACCAAAGGCCTGATTAGGCCCTCCCACTGGGAAGCAAATGGATCACAGGGCTCTCACAGAAGATGGACAAAACTTGGCTTTTCCCCCCAAGAGAATGATTAGCAGGCAAATTAACAAAAGAAGGGGAGCCACAGGGCCAGACTTGCTAGACAGGAAAAAAAAATAAGATGGCACTTTGGAGTGACTTCACTAAGAAACCTTTGAGAATCAAGAAATCTTGTACTACAGTGAAACTGACAGTTGCTGAAAGAACTATCCCAAAAGCGGGACGATACTGGCTCTGGATGTTGCATGGTATGAGAAAGTCCAGTTTCTATGGCAAAAAAGATGCACCACTGAGGTACTCTAGTATATATGGATCATGATTTTTCAGAAACTACTTAGCTGCAAAGATCTAATTTTATGGAGGTTGCTACATAGTGGCTCAAAAATAAACATTACATATAATTTGCCAATCCCTGCTACTACTCTTGATGGGAATGCAGTTCGCAAATCAGCAACAGACTGGACATGAAATCTATACTACAAAAGACTATGACACCGAGGAAAGTACAGTTGCGCAAGTCCTATTTACCTATAACAGAAGATGTTCTAATTTCACATTACCTCAGCGGCATATGGGTTTTGTGCATGCAAAAACACCTACACAGGCAGCTTTCCAGAACTCAGAATTCCCACCTCTGACACCGTCTCTGACAAGGGCTTGGTTAAGCCCCTCCCATCAAGTGGAAGCCTAACCCTGTCACAGGGAGTCAGAGTCAGTTACTCAGGATTGTAGTGCCACATATGATGAACAAAGAAGGATCAGAATCAAGAATTGCCATAAACCAACTAATTCACAGCCAAAAAACACCAAAACAAATAATCAAAGCCAACCAACAACACAAAAAGTTTGGATAACATCAAACTATATACAAACTAAGGAGGATGGTGTGCGGGTGCTGCCACTGAGGCAATGTGAAATTCAAACATCTACTGTTACAGGTCAGCAGAACTTGTGCAACTGTACTATGTTCATCACTCACACTGCTTCTGTGGCATATGGGTTATTTTCCCAAAGCTTACCCTACCTGAGAGGAGGAAGGATAAACATCCAGGAGCCCTTGGAGAATGGTCTTTGCAAAGCATGCTCTGGAACTTGAGAAAGAATCCAGTATGTAGTGCTTTGTAAAGGTATCAACAGATTATCAAGTTGCTGTCTTTAGAATGCTTCAAGAGTCCACTACTTTTCAATATGCCATCAATGACGATAAAGCTCTGGTGGAATGTGCCTTAACCTTGCCTGGAATGGATCTACCACTGTGGGAGGAACAAAAAAATAACAAAGGACAACCAATGAGTAATTGTTTGTCTAGAGACATGTTGACCTTTCTTAGCCCCAGAATAGGAAACAAAGTGTTATTCAGTTTTCCTGTAAAGTTTAGTTCTGTCTGGTAGTATCTGAGCTGCATGCACACATCCAAGGTGTGCATAAACGTCTCTCTTGTTTATAGTTTCCAGAATGAAAACTGGGCATTTGATGGTTTGATTCAGGGTAAATTTGGAAATAACTTTTGCCAGGAAAGAAACATTAGTGCATACAGCAACCCTGTCTTTGTGGAAGAGCAAATAAGTTTGGCCTACCATGAGAGCTGACCATGCAGATGTCAGAGCAGTAAGTATAACAGTTTTCCAAATGATGAACCTCAAGTCAGACTTGAAGCCAAGTTTAAAAGGAGATAAGGAGAATTTAAGAATAAAGTTGAGATCCCAAAGAGGAGGAATGCTTTCAAGGTGGGAAATCAAGTGCAACACTCTCTCCTAAGCAGTTTGACCACAGAAAGACACGGAACATGGAAATCCATGGGAAAACCAGCCAAAACGGTTCGAATATGCACCTTGATAGATGCATAAGATAAGCCATTGTTCAGTAGCTCACAGAAATATTTCAAAACCAGAGGGGTAGACATCATATACAAGACCGTCTAATATCGGTTTAGCACCAACTAGAAAAACTCTTCCACTTGTAAACAAAGTTTTACATCTGCAGTTTTCTTTCCTCCTTCAATATCTGCTGCACATCATCATGGAACAAGTGCCTAAAAGATTTCAAGACAGAACCATCCAGGCTGTCAGTAGCACTTGCACTTAGTTTGGATGAACCAGTCACCCCTGATATTGAGCAAGTTGATCTAGAGTGTGAGGAAGTTTGTGGTCATTCCTCTTGGTCAATTCCATTAATAGGGAGAACCAACTTTGCCTGGGCTAAAAGGGGATCATCACAATAATCTTTGGCAATTCTTTCTGAATCTTCAGAAGTATCTTTGGTATTGGACAAAAGGATGGAAATGTATAAAGGAATATTCTCATCCAATGAAATGAGAATGCTCCTGTCCTCTAAGTATGGCTGCAAGGAAGTCGCAAAAATAATTTTCCCAACTGTCTTTTTTGAGAAGAGGCAAAGAGATCTATTTGAAGCATTCCCCACATCAGGACAAAATCCAGGCAGCCCTCTCTCGAGTTTCCATTCATGACAGTCTGTCCAGGATCTGTTTAGTCTGTCTGTCACTATGCTCTGCTGACAGGAAGCATAAAGTCTAAAGTGCCAGAAAATGCTGTAAGGTTAGCTCCCAGGCTACCATCATCATGGTTCACTGGCAAAGAGTATGACCTTGAACCCCTTATTTATTCAGGTGCCACAGGTAAAACATGATTGTGGTGTCATCTGTTACCAATAAAAGTGGACCTGGAAACCATAAGTTGTGAAGAACATCTTAGGTCTGAATCACTACTAACATACCTGTTGACATTTATGTGCTTTGTAGCATCCGAAGGACCTCATCCACCTTGCACTTAAACTTTCATATACACTGTTCCCCATACTGCTTGAAGTAGGGTCTGAGGGAGAAGGGTAGTTCTGGATTGAGAGGCATCTAATCCCTCTACCATTGTAACCCTTGTTTCGCAAAATCCAGTACTGGTTTCTGGAATTCGAAGGGAAGCATGTGTAGGATCCAACAATTTAAGTACCACTGAATCTTTCTCATGTGGAGTCTGGCTTATGCTGTCATGAGGATCACTGATGTCCAAATACCTGGAATATTTGATGGACGAATGCATGGAATTTTGAGAAAATCTCTTGCAGAGGTGGCTTCTTGAAGACAGAAATCTCTGAAATTTCTCTGAGCTGTACGGCCTATGTCTTCTGGTAGAAAGGCCATACTTTTTCTATGTCCCCTATATACTCAAGAAAGACAACTTTTTTGTGAGCTGTGACAGGACATTTATAAGTTCAACTTGAAGATGGGAGCAACTGACATGCGATAAGCATCCTTCGGATGTAAAGTCAACATAAAACAGTACAGAAAAATAGGTTGGACCATCTGCAGGGTAAGTATTTTGAATTTGAGTACTTTCAGAAAGTTATTTAGGCATCTGAAATCTAACACTAGTTTTCATGATAGCTCCTTTTCAGGTACCTGGTCTGCAGGGTGCAGAGTGGAATTTTCCTGAAGGGAGACGGATTTTCTGTCCACTGTCAAACATATCATCAGTGAATCATCCCCAGCACTCATTAGTTTGGGGCTGCTGGACTGAGCTAAACCCTGGGGGTAGGTGAAAGGAAAGAAGGCACTGGAGGAAGGGACAGAATGCTCTAAGTCTTGGCATAATCATTCTTTAGCAGGGGAAAGAAACCTCTTATTTGGTTTGGAAACATTATCCTCCTGCTATTTCCTCTTGGTAACCTAATTCTTGTTAGGCTGGGATTTTTGTTTGTTCTGCACTTTGAAGTTGGATGCTTTGTTAGGGAAGAACCTGGGAATACGAAACATTTTAGATAACCCCATGCATCAACGTACCTCTGTCATCTCAGTGTTTGACAATCTGGGTACCAGCAGGATCAAACACAATTTCAGAAGATAAAGGAGCATGCAAAATCTTATTTCTTATACATCTGGCAAAGGCTCTCTTACCCCAGACCTCTCCTGTACCTAGAGGGTTTAGTTCTCCTGTACATGAACCAGCTACTGTAGAAGGCCTGAAGGATGTCTCTGATCCTTGCCCCAAACAGGGCCATGGGCTCACACCAGAATGTGACAAGAAAAAGCTAAGTGATCTGCTGGATGGCTTAAGGCAGCAACAGATTTACAAACTGTAAAGTAAGGCTTGTTTTTGTTGATTTTTTGTTTCTTTTTAGGTGAAACTGGATGTGATGGGGGTAAGGCAGATGTATCATGATCCAGCAAGTCAGGGAAAAAACTGTTTGAATAATACAATGACATTTTTAGAAGTTGACCAATATTCTTATTTTTTATTATTACTGCGCTATGTTCCCACACAGCAAATAGAGCTAAACTGCATAAAATACAGCAGAAACATTTTAAATTCTACTAAGCTTAGTTCTACAAGCTGCACAGTGTGTTGCACAGCACACACAATCACTGTATCAAGTAAAACTCATTTTTCCAGAAAGTGAAAAAAAATCAAACACATGCCTTTAAATCAAACAGAAACATTTAAAAATAGCACAAATAAACATTTACTTAGATATCCATTTCTCAAAAATGAAAAAAATATATATGCAGAAACTACAAATAAAGTAATTCTCTGCAACATTCTGATTTAATGTAAAAACAGTTATAGTAGTGTTAAACCAGTAGGAAATACCAGAAAAATGAAAGCGATGAAAAAAAATGCAATTTTATCCTGTCAGGACTTCAGAATGAAGCAGATAAACAGAAGGCCTCTTGGTACCATGCCATGAGACAGTTCCTATTGCTCAACTGATATCACAGAACTTCAGTTTCCCAGTACAACTCATAAAACATGTTAGAAAAGCCCTACATCTGCTTAAACCAGTATTAAGCATACACACAACACACTCCAGGATGTCTGCGTACTGATCAGCAGCTTAATTTCAGCTCTCCCAGAGTGAAAGAAGAAGCTGCGAAATAAGAGCTAACAATTTTGCCATCTTAAGTAAAATTCAGTTACCAGCTAGTTACTACTAAGTACACCGGATGCCAGCAAAGAAAATATTTAGAGAACTTGAAATAACTCAAAAAGGTGAAGAAAAAACAATGACTGACAAGAATTATTGCAACTGTTCTACAAAAGGCAGTTCAAGCTTCAGCTTTGGTATAAGAAATGGCTTCCAGTAATTTAGAGGAAAAATAAATCAAATGTTTTTTTAAAGAAATGAAACAAAGAAAAAGAACAAATTCAAATAATAAAAGTCTGGAAAAATAAAATACTTTTTTTTAAGCTATTCAGATAAATTGATAAAACTGCAAAAGTCAGAGACTGAAATGAAGGTTGGCAGAGTATGAGACTTCTCAAGAAAAGCTGTTTCAAAAAGTGGCAGAGTTAGAAGAAAGTGTGTGCAAAGAAAACCTGAGATTTTCTGCTGTACCACAGAAACTGGGAGAAACAGACTATTCAGTTTATGAAAACGCAAGTACAAATATCCCGCAGCAGGATTTTTAAATTGAAAGGGCATGTAGACTATGCTCCAAACCGTGCCATGAGAAAGCAGCAAAGACCTGTATTACTAAAGATGCAATCATACCAGCACCAAGAGTTGATCCTGGAAAAACTGACAGAAGAGAAAAATATTAAAACTGGTGACAACAGTGTGTTTGTGGAAAATGCTTATTCACTATACATCAGGTGGAACAGAAGCAAGGGAATGTCAAGAGGTAGCCTGTGACACTCAAACTGCTCTATCCAGCTGTCTTTAGAATATTTTTTTTTGGGTGGGGGGTCAAAGACATTCTGGATGCAGAACAGGCTAAGAAGGAAATACAAAAGGTTAACCAACAAAAACAGGAGAGACTGCCTCTCATTCTTTTGACTATAATGCTTATAGGGAGAATTTCCCAGTGAAAAAAATTCCAGTGTTCCAAAGGTAATGCTTGAGAGACAGAAAAAAACATGAGTTGACTAAAAGAATCAAGAGTATCTTGGACTTGAAGCAGAGTCTCTTGTTGGGATAGGGAGATGAACAGGAAGAAGACCAGCAACACTGAAATTGAAGAATAAATGTGAGATTATAAAGCATCAATAATTTCTGAAAAACACCTTAGCAAGAAAAATTGGCTGAGAAAGACTGGACTTTTGTTGACTTTGTTAAAGTTGTGGGTGGACTGCAAAGCATTCATGTTTAGGAGGACACTAAAAGGAAAAGGTAATTAAGTAAACCAACTTTTCTTCTTAATACTACTTTGGATCTTGGTTTTAGTTGGTTTGGATGTTCGCTTTCATCTCATTTTTGTGATTTGTATAAAGCATTCCATGATATAAACTGCATCTTATACAGTAAAGCAGTTTTGTGTAGTATGCAGTTAGGGGTATTTTAAATATGTGGGAGGGGGACCTTTTCAGTGATTGTTGTATTAAAGTAAATATGTACATATTTAGTTGTAAGAAATATAGACTTTACAATGTAATAAAAGAAGGATAAAAGCAAGTTTAAGTTAATATGCTGTGATCTTGGGCTGCTGAGCTGAGAGGTGGGTGCAAATGTGCACTGACAGTATTATATGCAGAGTTAAGATGATTTCTCTTATTTATGCAAAGGCAAATGCCCGGATTAATGGCCTTGGCTTAATCTATAAGCAAGTAGTCTTGAAAAATAAGACAAGATGATGAAAGCCATGAGAACTTATAAGTCCTTGCAAATGCAATGAAATTATATTGTTCTTCTCCATTACCAAATGTTCAGGAGGAGTCTAGAATTCTGCAGCTGAAAGAAGTTGAACATTATGTTCTGAAATGACTGAAAATGACAAAGATTCCTACGTGTATCCATGGAGATAAACTGTCTGCAGATGCAAATAACTAATCCAGAGAGTTCTAAGCATTCCTTGCTTAGGAAAAAGCAAACTTTAAAGGTACAAAGGGAAACAGTTCAGTGAAAAATAAAGTTTGAAATTACTTGAAATGAATATGACATGGCAGCTTCCCTATTATCCTTAATAGTGTAATGCATTTAACAGAACAGTGTTGAATTTTGTTCCATTTAAAGACAGCCAGTGCATTTTTTTTCTTAGGGCTAAAAGTTATTTTTTTGAAAATTTACAATCTGTTTTCACATCTGGGATGGGAAAAGGGGTCAGAAAAGAACAGAACCAATCAGTGTTAAGTAGAAGAGTAAGCTGTACCATGAGCAACCTTATCTTTAGGTTAGTTAATGCTTATTGGTGCACCTGACAATTTGGAGCAACTCTTCCTATCTGGAAAGTTGTTTTTTTTTTTTTTTTGAAGATGTACATATACAGTTAAGTGTGCTTGTTCTAAGTTAATGGGTTACAGGGGTGTGCTAAATATCTGTTCGTTTTTTTTTGTTTGTTTGAGGGTTTTCATTAAAACAAAGTCTTGATAAATGTGACATACAGTGGATACAAAAAGTTTACACACCCCTGTTAAAATGCCAGGTTTTTGTGATATAAAAAAATGAAACCACAATAAACCATTTCACAACTTTTCCACCTTTAATGTGACCTATAACCTGTACAATTCAATTGAAAAACAAACAAACCTGTTAGGGGAAAAAAATAAAAAATGTACAATAAGATGGTTGCATAAATGTGCACACCCTTAAACTAATACTTTGTTAAAGCACCTTTTGATTTAATTACAACATTCAGTCTTCTTGGGTGCACACCTGCCATCAATTAAATAGACTCTGATTAACCCCAAATAAAGTTCAGCTGTCCTAGTAGGATTTTACTGACATTTACTCAGTTGCCTGCTACAGCAAAAGCCATGGTTCGCAGAGAGCTTACAAAGCATCAAAGGGACCTCATTGTTGAAAGATATCAGTCAGGAGAAGGGTACAAAAATTTCCACAGCATTGGATATACCAATGAACACAGTGAAGACGGTCATCAAAAAGTGGAGAAAATATGGGACAACAGTGACATTGCAAAGAACTGGACGTCCCTCCAAAACTGATGAAAACACAAGATGAAAACTGATCAGGGAGGCTGTCAAGAGACCTACAGCAAAACTGAAGGTGCTGCAGGAACTTCTGGCAAGTACTGGTTGTGTACTACATGTGACAACAATTTCCTGTATTCTCCATATGTCTGGGCTATGGGGTAGGCAAGACAAAAGCCTTTTCTTATACAGAAAAACATCCAGGCCTGGCTAGAATTTGCAAAACAATACATCAAGTCACCCAAAAGCATGTGGGAAAATGTGTTATGATCTGATGAGACCAAGGTTGAACTTTCTGGCCACAATTCCAAAAGGTACATTCGGTGCAAAAACAACACTTCGCATCACCAAAAGAACACCATTCCCAGGGTGAGGCATGGTGGTGGCAGTATTATGCTTTGGGGTTGCTTTTCTTCAGCTGGAACTGGGGCATTAGTCAAGGTGGAGGGAATTATGAACAGCTCCAAATACCAGTCACTTTTGGCCCAAACCCCTCAGGCATCTGCTAGAAAGCTGAAGATGAAGAGGGATTTCACCTTTCAACATGACAATGACCCCAAGCATACATCCAAATCAACAAAAGAATGGCTTCACCAGAATAAAATTTTGGAATGGTCCAGCCAGAGCCCAGACCTAAATCCAATAGAAAATCTGTGGGGTGATCTGAAGAGGGCTGTGCAAAAGAGATGCCCTCGCAATCTGACAGATTTGGAGAGCTTTTGCAAGGAACAGTGGGCAAATATTGCCAAGTCAAGATGTGCCATGCTGATAGACTCCTACCCAAGAAGGCTGAATGCTGTAATTAAATCAAAAGGTGCTTCAACAAAGTATTAGTTTAAGGGTATGCACACTTATGCAACCAGCTTATTGTATTTTTTTATATATTTTTCCCCTAACAGATTTTTGTTTTTCAATTGAATTTTACAGGTTATAGGTCACATTAAAGATGGGAAAAGTTATGAAATGATTTACTGTGGTCACATTTTTTTATATCACACAAACGTTGCATTTTAACAGGGGTGTGTATACTTTTTATATCTACTGTAGGTTCAATTGGGGATGACAAGAAACTGTATAAAGGATGAGCCTGCCAAATACTGGTGTGTGCATGTAACACAAATGTTGAAAATACATGCTCAAAAATGATATCTATAACAGATGGGAAGATTAACTTCTTATAATGACTACACTATCCATATTATCATGGAACGTAAATGACCTTACAGGTATAAACAAAAAGGAAAGAGTACTGAATTATACTAAAAGATGCAGACTGCAAACAGAAATGCTGTAGGATACACATTTGGAAATAAATGACTGTGCAAGTTTAATAAAGAAAGGATTTCAGGATGCATGTCCAGCAGACTAGCAGGTACAAAGGAAAAGGGGAGTAATTATACTAATTGCTAAACAAGCTCTAATACTAATGGGGCTATTAGCAAGGGAGGAGGATTACATTGGCATGTATGTAAATCCCCCCCCCCAAAAAAAAACTACTAATTTGGAGCTTAAGAAAATTTTTGAGAAACATAATTAGCCTTCAGAGGGAATATTACTTATAGGTGGAGACTGAAAGTTGATTTGCAACAGTGAGGATGTGTCTGGTGGATACAGAAGGGAAATATAACAAAAGAAGGCAGATTCCTGAAGAAATGTATGAAAATATTTGGTATGGAAGGCACAAATTCAGTAGTAGGAACCTGGAGAGAATTTACATATCATTCCCTAACATGTAATATCTGGCTAGACTTAATAGAAATTATATTTCACAGGAATATGTGCAATTAATTGAAAGCTTCCACACACATCTAATAAGTATTTCATATCATGAAACCACAAAGCTAAGATAAAAATGCAGGATAATGAAGTAAAAATGAGACATTGGTGCTTCCCCACCTACTTGTTAAAAACAGAGGAATGTAAGGAATGGGTAGTGGAAATTATTCAAAAGTTATTAGGGAAGAAATAAAATAAAAATGGAGCTTACAATAGAGTAAAATAAGATAGAGGTATGGTTAAGAAGTAATGCAAATTATTTAGAGGGACTGACAAATGTTAAAGTACTGCAGACTAGGGGGAATCTCACAGAACAAGAAGTGGCACATGGATAATATGCAAGAGTTTAGAAAGATTGCTGTTAAGCAATTATTTCTGATGATAATGCGAGAGCACAAAAATTTCTAGCAGAATGACTTAGGCAACATAAAGTAGAAAGGGTTGTCATCAAACTTAGGGTGCCTATAACAAAAGAACAATAACCACAGATCCTGTAGAGGGTGTTAGAGATAGTTTGGAAACTGTATGAAAATTTGTATAAAGCAGAGAAACGTGGAAATGGGGAAAGAAAATGGAATATCTGTGGAAGACTTAATTATGCCAAGAATAGAGGCAATTAACAGTGAAGACAGAAGAAAATGAGATGAAATCAGTGATGTATAGTCAATCTGCAGAAAAGTCTCTAGAAACAGATGGTATTCCTGTGGAAGTCTCGAAATAAGGAGGGAAGAATGTGATAAAGATCTGGAAGGTTTTGTCTGACAATATTTTAAAAGGAGGGGAAGTGCCAGCATCATGGAAGAATCTGTGGTGGCTGTAATACCTAAAGACAGTAAAGACTCATTAGACCCAGTTTCATACAGACAATTCTCAATTTTAAACCATGTTTAAACCCTGATTATAACATGTTTATATCTATACTTATAAAATAATGTCAAAGGTGTTTATCAATATTGCTAGACATGAATCAATGTGGTTTTGTCGAGGGAAGGCAAACATATGACAACATTAACAGAACACTGATGATCCAGAGAGAAGCAGAATGTAGGAAATACCACTGTTAGTGGTGGTTCTTGATGCAGAGAAAGCATTCAGCAGAATAAGCTGGGATTTTATGAGTAGGGCAATGGAAGCATTTGCATTCCCTGATACAACAAGGTTAATTAGGTGGATATATGAAGGACTGGAGGCAAAAAATAAAGTGGGAGGGTTCCTCCCTGATAAATTGTATCTGAACAGAGGAATCAGGCAGGGGCGTCTTTCACTTTTATTTGCTTTATATTCAGAGCCATTGATAAAGGAAATAAGGGACACGGAATGTCAAGGATACACTTGATATGGTAATAAAGAAAAGTTGACTATTTGCAGATGATATTTTGCACCTGATGAATCTGGGAAAAGACATTTCAGTGCTGTGAAATATTTTGAGACAGTTTCAAGTCTTTTTCGGATAAAAAAATTAATGAAGATAAAACAAAGGCTATAGCTGTAAATGATGTACCCCACATATCAACTGGTTCACTAATACTTATATTTATGGGGACACAATAAGATGAAGTATTTAGGAGTATGGATTAAAAAGGCTTCTGCTATGACAGCTAACAATATGTGGGAAGAGACTAAACAAAAGATAAAAACTGAGAAATAGCTCTTGTTTATGGATATGGATGGTTAAGATACAAGCAGTGAAAATTGTTCTACTCCCTTTATTTTTATATATCAGTCAGGCATAATTTTATCAATCAGAGAAACTGTGGACAATAATCGATAGAGCTGAAGGAATTTATCTGGGAAAGGAAGAGGGCAAGAGTTAAGCAGGATAAGGTGATCCTTCTAAAAGATCAATGTGCTTTAGGATTACCTGATTCGAAGGGATATTTTAGAGCTACGCAATTAAGGCTCATATACTTAATACAAGCAAAAGGTTATAATTCAAAGTGAAAAGGGATGATGATGAAGGAGGAGGAAATTCAGGAAACAAGGAGAGAGTGAGATTTTGGATGCAGATCCTTAAGGAGAATGATAACAGCCATATAGACTGTTATATTCATAAAATATCAGGAAGTATTCTAAGAACTAAGCCAACACAAGAATGGAGAAAGGAGATTTTGCCAGTAGGGATTACTTCAAGTAGGGGTACAGAGACTAGGAAAGAGTGGACTAGAATTTAATGGATAAAACTGGTAAATGAACCACAGTATTGGCAACAAATAACAAGAGAGGGAAATGTAACGGAATGGGAGGAGGCCAGGAAGACATCTGGACTACAGGCTAGAGACTAATGATTGATATCAGAGTATAGGCAAAGAGAAAGGAATAGGGGGAATCCTAAGTGAAAGACATCCTCAGGTAGAGTTTTTAGCTAAATATAAAATAAAGCTGTTGTTAAAAAAAAAAAGGATAATTAGTAGGGCACAAAACATACTGCATGATAACTATAAGAATCGATCAAAGGAGGTTAGAAAAGAATGGCTCCTAAGTATGCAACAAAGTCCAGAAGGTTTAGGAATTTTGCTTGGAAGTGTTTGCACAGGTATTTTTATACCCCAAGCAGACTTAAATAAATTTTCAAGTAGATGGCAAATGATGGAGTTGTGAGGGAAAAGAAAGTGGTAAATGGGAACACTTATTTTGGGAATGTAATGAATCGACAGATTTTAAAAACTCCCTACAGATTACTCTGCCAGAAATACTGGGTGAGCAAATGGATTTAACTAAGGAAAAAAGAAGTTATGTCTTACTATAATGTTCCATCTGTGTTGTAGATCTTTATTTGTTCATTACTGTTAGGACTTCGGTTCCATCCTCGGAACTGACACAGCCGTTACCAAGCAAGTGCCAGCCAAAAACTCTCAGCTAAGACCTACCCACAATACCCATCCTATAGTCTCTTCAGATCGAGTTTGCTGCATTCCTCATCAGACGTGCCAAGCCTTCTCTCCAGCTAAGTGTAGTTTTTTTGTGGTTTTTCTAGCTCTAAGTGTTTACTGGCCAGCTCGTTCTAGTTTAAAGTTATTTCAGTCTCTACCTTTTCTTATTTTCTGACTAAACCCTACCCACTACCTTGGTAGTTCTTTCGTACCATTGTTGGTACTACTCCCTTTTCCCTACCTAGTAGGCCCTTCTCTTACCTTTCTGGTCTTTCTTAGTACCTTTGCTGGTACTTTTTTCCTAGCCTTCAGTAAAAAAAAAAAAACAGTCCTTTTCACTATCCTTTATCTTCTTGTTGGTAGTTTAGTTTATTTTGTGGTAGTATTTGTGTGTTAGAATGTCGGATAAGGCAAAGCTTGGGTTCAAGCAGTGTGATAAGTGTGGGTGTAAAATGCCCAACTCTGATGGTCACGCTCACTGTGTTTATTGTTTGGGCATTGACCACATTAACGTTTCCTGTGACATTTATTCTAGCTTCAGCTACAGAACTCTAACTGAATGCAAGAACAAACTTATTCTTAAGGGTATGCTGAAAACACCTTTCTTGGAGGCTCTTTCTGGGACGGAGGTCTCACCACCTCCTAAGCATAAGAATGTGAAAAAACAAAGAGAAATGAAGTCACTCCTTGAACTGAGTTGACACCAGGCTTCTCCCGTGCCTTTGCCGCAGACTACTTTGGCACCAGGCTCCATGTCTTCTACCTCAGTGCCGCTCTTAATTCTGACTCCAACAACTGTACCAGCTTCGGCGCCATCCCCCTCAGTGCCAACCTTGGTATTGACACAGGCTCCAACTACTGTACCTGCATCAGCACCATCCCCGACCACGGTGACTATGTCTTATACGGCTCCACTGATATTGACACCGTCGGTTCCGAAAGTCAAGCACTTTCCCAGAAACAAATATTCTCCTGCTTATGACCACTTTTTGGGACAACAATTTAGTCCATTTCTTGAGAGACCAGAATCTCCATCGGCAGCTTCCTTAAGATCCACCAGGAGTCTTTCAGAACAAGATGTAGTGAGAGTTGTGGACCAGCTTTTGGCAACTAGAGGATTATCCATCCCTGCTAGGTCTTCCTTCCCTCTTGGAATGGAAGCTCTCATGGCATATTCACCTGTATATCCTCCTCCAGCCTCCTCCCAGGTCTTGGAGACTTCGGTACCGATGGCCATCCTGGTGCATTCTGTCTCAGCTCAGACAGCAGAGGCTTCCCTGTCGGCACCGATTACCCTTGGTGCAACAGCTCCTTTGGAACCTAGTTTGGTGCCTATTTTTCGGTGGCGTCTTCTATGGCCATGGCTCTCCCAGCAGCTACTCGTCCTCTCGAAGCACCTCACCTGGAGGCGGGCTCCTCAGGGCGGGGTGTGACCCTGGTTCCGAGGTTGTCCTTCTCGGTTCCGGGCTCCCATCCCTCCTTGGGCGGGCCTGCTTTCCAGGTGATGGAGAGGGTCCCTTGCTTCAACAGGCTTGCAGTTGGCGCCATTGGCATTGACACAAGAACCCCCCCCCCAGCATGCAGCTGTCCCAACCCCCTACTCTGGGATCCTTTGAAGGGAACCCTTTCTCCAGAGTCCTCCTCAGAAGATCCCACTGGGGAGCCACCCTGGAAGAAACTTTGCAAGAGGAAGCATCTTGGTCCCCCGAGGAATCCATCACTGAAGACACTGATTGCGATGAGGGAGAAGGGTCCCCATGGTCTCCCCCAGAAGACGTCTCATTTGGAGACATTCTCGAGATCCTCAAGCAGAGGGGTGACTGGAAGCCCTCCAACCCTTCTTCAGAGGAATTGGTGTTCTTGCAGGCCTTACATGCTCAGCCATCTACTTCCTCAGTGACACCTCCTGCAGATGAGCTTGTTAAACTTATTGTGCAGCGTGCCTGGAAGACCCTGGACAACACAGAACCTGTCCCCCGGAGGCCAGATAAAACTTTATCCACCCCTGAAGACCATCCCAATTGGTACAAGCAACTCGTAGTTGATTCGATGGTCATGGCGCCGGCCACCAAGAAGGGACTGGCAGAAGATAGGGCCACTGTTCCTCCCCTGAACAGGGAGTCTTGGGCTATGGACAGACTGGGGAAGCGGGCCTACGCTTCAGTGACCTTTGCTATTCAGTCACTGAATTATCTGGCACACTTTACTCGCCTCCAAAGAGACCTAATATCAGAAATGTCTGCCTCTTTGGCGGGGGTACTGCCTGAGGAGGTGCGTGATACTGTTGCCTCTCAGCTAGCTACCATGGAATCCATCTCAAACTCCTCGATGTGCTTGATCTCTCACACTAGAGAGGGGGTAGCTCGAGCAGCCGCATCAGGCATTGTCATGAGACGGCATGCTTGGATGCATTTCTGTGACTTTGTGGACCCCTTTAAATCTTCCTTTGTCAATGCACCTGTTGACGAATCTTCCCTTTTTGGTCCCAAAGTAAGAGACACACTATCATGTCGTGAGAAGGACGGAAAGACCTTGCCTGCTGTGGACATAAGTTTTTCCACCCCCAGAGATCCTACTCCAGGAACCAGAGGGGAGGAAAATTGTGGTTTACGACATCCCAAGGATCTTTTCGTGACACTTGTGATGAGCAATCGCAAAGGGGCAGAAGGGGTATGCACAACCAGAGCGCTAGATATGCCTTCTCCGCCGACCCTTCCAGTGCTCTTGAACAGTGGTCCGATTGCTTTCCTCTGGAAGCAGTTGGGGGTACGATTTTCCCTGCACCTACAGGCCTAGCAACTCATAACAGATGCATGGCTGCAGGGAGTAATATCCAGAGGCTATCATAGCCCATTCGATCTTACTCTCAGACCCGTAAAACGAATCCCAGATGTCCCACCCAGTCAGAGAGAAGCTGCAGCCTTAGAAATAGAAAAGCTGCTAAGAAAAAGAGCCATCCAGCCAGCCCCACCAGACAAGCGAGGATCCGGGTTTTACTCAAGGTTCTTTTTAGTGCCAAAAAAGACAGGGGACTGGAGACCAATCCTGGATCTCAGCTTACTAAAATTCATAAAACCTCAAAAATTCCAGATGGTCATGGTACAGTCCATCCTTCCCTTTCTGGGAAGGACAACTGGATGTGCTCTATAGATCTCCAGGAAGCGTATTACCACATAAAGATGGAGAAATGCTCCCAGAGATTTCTCTGCTTCTGGCTGGTCGCCAATCACTATTAGTTCAGGGTACTGCCCTTTGGTCTCTCGACAGCCCCCAGAGTGTTCACCAAATGTATGGCAGTCGTAGTAGCTCATCTCAGACTACAAGGATTCCAGGTGTTTCCATATTTAGACGACTGGCTCCTTACCGCCACGACCAAGAATCTTCTCATTCTCTCTTGCACTCAAGGCTTTGCTCTTCACCTAGGTATCACGATCAACATGGACAAATCACAATGCATCGGAGACCATCCAGGTGCAATTAACCATAGGCAAGACTGCTCTGCAAATTGTAGCATGTTACAGGCCACCCTCACAAACTCAGGAACCTCACATGGCCTTCCTGAAAACACTAGAGGTGATAAATGTATCACCAAACACCATCATACTAGGTGACCTCAATTACCCTAATATAGACTGGGAACACTACTCAAGCCCAAACACCCTAGCACAAAAGTTCCTGGAATTCATAAACTCAAATGCCATGGAACAACTAGTCACCATCCCCACAAGAGGAGAAAACATACTTGATCTCATCATCACGAACATGGGAGCACAATGTTCAACACCGGAAGTATACCCCTCACTGGTGAGATCAGATCACAAACTAATCTTGCTGGAGGTCCTCATCCCACCCCACCTGAAATAAAAAGACCACAGTAAAGAACTTCTCGAAAGCCGACTTCACACTTCTAAAGACTAGTGTGGTCTCCTTTAAGGCCCTCGACGGCGGAAAACAGTACTCAAGCCGCTGAATCACTTACAAATGCCTTCTACCAGCACCTGCAGGACTGCATGGATAAGGCAATCCCAAGCAAAACAAAGACTCTTTGTACCAAAGGCAAGCGTCCAGTCTGGTGGACCCCAGCCATAAACAAACTCTACAACAAAAGGAGGAAGCTACTACAAGATAGAGCAAAATCCTTAAAAGGTAAGACACCCTTGATCACTATAAGTAAAAACTAAGAGCTCTCATAAAATCATCCAAAGCAAATTTTGAGAGAAAAATAGCTAAAGACTCAAAAGACAATCATAAGGCCTTCTTTAGCTATGTTAGAAACCTGGGAGGAAACTCCCAGATATGCTCAGAACTAGTTCAAAATGATGTGAAGATTACTGATCCTACAGACATTGCCAACATACTGGCTGACAGGTTCAGTGCAAACTTCTCCCCTCCCCCAAAAGGAGAGATATCTATACCAAGCGATTGCAGCCCCCCAAACATCTCCAACGCCCAAGTGAGAACTGCTCTCTCCAAAGCAAAAAACACAGCATCCATGGGACCTGATGGTGTGCCCGGCTGTGTGCTCCACGAACTCAACGAGGAATTAAACCCACAACTAGGACAGCTGTTTAATCATAGTCTTACCTCTGGATACTGCCCAGGAGTGGCGCACTGCAACTGTGGTCCCACTTCACAAAGGTGGTGCCTCCACCGACCCTGGAAATTACCGGCCCATTAGCTTGACAAGCCTTATCTGCAAAACCATGGAGAGGATCATAATGGACCTCATAAATAAAGACATAGGTAATTTGCAGACTTTGGATCCATCCCAGTCTGGCTTTGTCAAAGGCAGATCATGCCTTCTAAACTTGGTTGACTTTTTTGAAACAGTCACCAAAGCCATTGATGAGGAAAGGCAGTCCATACAGCCTACCTTGAACTGGCAAAGGCCATTGATACAATACCCCACTCGGGTATCATTGAAAAACTCATCAGCTTAAATGTTAACCCATACATCACAAGATGGGTTGCAAACTGGCTGAGTGACAGAATCCACAGGGTCAGAGTTGCTGGCGCCATGTCAGACTCAAAGCCTGTCACAAGTGGTGTACCACAGGGCTCAGTCCTGGGCCCACTCTTGTTTGGCATCTACTTTTCCAAGTACAAGCAAACACAGGAGGGTTATGGCTGACAAAGTTTGCAGATGACTGCAAACTGGGCGCCATAGTAGAAAACACATCTGACACAGATATCCTTCAGAAGGGTCTCACAGAAACGGATAACTGGTGCCAGAGCCATGGCCTAAAGTTAAATGCCAAAAAATGCATAGTCATACCCTTCGGGAAAAACAAGGTTACCCCTAGCTACCAAATAGGTGGCAATCCACTGAGCACAGAAGAAGTTATCAGGGACCTGGGGACCCAGGTTGATAGTAGTCTGTCATTCGACACCCATGTAGCTAAAGTAGTTAGGAAGACCTACTACATTGCCCACCTTATGAAGGGATTCTCATCTAGATCAAGGGAGGTCATAGTCTCCCTATACTCATCACTCATCAGACCAATGATTGAGTACAATGCCCCATTCGGAATGTATCTGACCCGACACTTGCAGCAGCTGGAGAGGCCACAAAAGTTCCTCACCAAAAGGATAAAGGGTCTCAAACATCTGTCCTATGCTGCCCGACTGAAAGAACTCCAGCTCTATTCAGTCGCCTACCGCTTGCTCAGAGGTGACCTTTGCCTAACATACAAGGCCATGTCAAACCCAGATTTGATGAATATGCTTCACCTCAAGAAATCTAGATCCATCAGAGCCACAAGGGCGGGAGACTTAAACCTCGACACGGCTATTAATAGGGCGTGCTGGAGGGATAGATTCATCACCCAAAGACTCCCTATGCTGTGGAACAAAATCCCGGTATATGTGAGGCAGAGCACCTCGCTGGCCTTGTTCAAGAGAAATCTTGACCAATGGCTGGGAGATCGCAGATATACCCCAGGGATTACCTCAGTGTCACTGCTCGACAGAGGCACAGCAAAATAATGGGTATAGTTCCCCATACTAAAGGGGTGGCGTAAGCCACAAAACTATGGGCTAGGCTTGTAAATGCCCTCGGGCAGATAGCCTAGTATAAACCTATGAACCTATGAACAAATGTCTCCAACAAGAGCACTGGAATTCACTGATGCGATCTTCGACACAACGTTCTGTCAAGCTTCCCTTCCTCCTCACAGGCTCAAAAATAAGAAGCCAGACTCAAGTCCTCCTTCTCCTAACAGTAAGAACAGTAGGGAATGAATAAAGCTTTACAACATCAGACTGATTCTTTTGAGCTGGGACACAGGATCTGAATTGCCTAGACATTGTAAGGCTTGCCAAGTTTAATTTTGTTGGCTGCCACAAAAGGCAAATTATTAGAAAATGGAAATCAGAGACTAAACCAACTATATCTGAATACTGAATATTGTAACAGCGATAAAAATGGCAGTGGAATGTTTACAAAAGGTAAGAAGCAAATTATACAAAAATAAACTGAAATTGTGGGAACAATGCCTGCAGAATAATTTTCAGGAGGACGACAGAGGTTTAAGGGAAGGCAAGAATTGAGCAATTTATGTAATGTTGGACTGACAAAAGTTATTAAAAATATATTGTACATCACGTGTGTTCTAACTGCAAACATGTTCCTATAATTTTTCTTCATATTAATGTATGCTTACTTGCGTCTTAAATGACAATTTAATAAAGGTGTTTAAAAAAAATACAAACAGCGCAGTGGTAAGTTAGAATTCCCAGAGGAATTAACAGTAGTAAATAGCAAGTATATTAAAATAAAAAAGTCATACATATATTTTAAGTACAACAGAAAGAAAACAAAAGTATATGCTAATCAAGAGGAAGGGAAGATCATAAAACTGCTAAAGTTATTTTATCACAGTCTAGAAGCTATAATCCACCAATGCAAGCTGCTGGAGAGATTCACATGTGCGAGTCCCTCAGCTGACATTAAAGACTGAATAATGGACTTTCTGTGTCAGTATTAGGATTCCCCTGATGGGACTGTTTCATCCAATCCCTTATCACAGAGTTATAGGAGGGGGTTCTGAGCTCTGGAAAGCTTTCAGTGTAGATGTTTGTGCAGACATAGAACCCATATGCCACTGAATGATGAGCATCTGTGGCTTAACATAATACTCTTTGCAAACTACCTGTGATGCCAATTACAAGAACAAGCTCAATGGAAGTTAAAAAAATAAATATGACAAAACAGACTTGGGGAAAAAGAAACAGGTTTAGTTTTTACTATACTTTGGGGAAAACGCATAAGGATGAGAGACTGGTGTTTTCTAACAGATTGCCAGCATAAGGTTAATGAGGCAGTTGGATAGATATTACTAACATGAACAGAACTTTGACTCATGATTGGCTGTCTATTGGAAGCTTTGTGCCCACATGCAGATTATGGCTACTGGGATGACATTATAGTGGCTTGGGATTTTATATCCAAAATATGGTTTCCCTTTGCAACTAACTGGTTTTAAGATCATAAATATATGAAAATGTCATTAACTAAATAACCTCATTGAAGATAAATATATGAGGATTATGGACAATACGATGACTTCTACACTGCTACATTTTTTACATTTTATTTTGTAGTCTGTTCTGTAATCGGCTTCAGAGGACAAAATTTAAGTAATGGACTTTAAGACCAAGATACATATGACTTGCATTTATTGTGTTAATGGCTATCAAGAAAAGGGATACTAAAATAATGTTGATGTCTTAGAATTTCAAATGATGTCTGTAATTGGAAGGGATTAATTGAGACCTTGGAATTATTTGGACATGTCTTCACATAAAATTAAGATTACTATTAAGAATAGTTTCTTAACATTATACGAATCCTCCATATTTTCAATTCCAAGGTAATGGAATATGTCAGAATTTAAAATACTACTTGATGCTTGTGCAGGAAAATAATACATGAAAGAGCACAATATTTCAGGTCAGAAAAACAGCTCTAGCACATGTTTACATGCACATATGACATTTTGACAATGGCATGACATGACTGCCAGTGAGTAATCTGAAGTATCACCTCCTATATTTTCATGATTATTTTTACTAATAAATAATTGGAACATGGCATACAAGCCTTTCATAGTATTAGTATTATATTACTAGATTTATGTGCATTCGCCTGAATGTATTTGTTAGATCTTATACTTGTAATCAGAAAAAAAGTTTCAAGATTATTAGACTTGGGGGTTTCTTACACATAGATAACTTATTAGACTTTAAAATATGGATTTGCTACCTGTGTAAAATATGCCTACAAGACAGATTTATATTTCTATGTGGATTAAGCAAAAGCTGTATTGCTTTCTACTAAAATATATAATTGTGTGGTTAAACTCCTTTGTTTTTAAGCATAACTATATCGAGAAAGATTTTTTTTGTCTCATTAGCTGGTTATATATACAATGGATGTGATTTCCAAAAATCTTGTTCAGGTTCGTAAAAATTTCCCAGTTTACTTCTATGGGGATTTCTCACTACAGAAACTTAAAGATCAGTTTGTAGTGTCTTCATCTCCCATGCACAGGTACAAGGTTTGATCCTGATCAATGCCTGTATGGAGTTTGCATGTTCTCCCTGTGTTATTGTGGAGCTACTCTGACCTCCCAACGCATGCCAAGTGCTTCCATTTGAAACTTACCCAAGAATGGAGTTGTGGGCAGCAACACCAACTCTATATAGTGCCCTATAGGGGGATGAGTTGTACAAACCAACCCCCTTTGGGCATGAGCTATGGTGCACAGTATTCTCTAGAGTCTACTATTCAGGAGGAAGACAGGCAAGAAATGGTGTGGGAATAGTGGTGTGGGGCTTCAGAAGACAGTGAGGGATGTTATCAGAATTAGTAACAGACTTATGGCAATCTGACTCTAGTGTAAGTATACGATACTGTTCATAATCTCAGCCTATGTCCCACAGTGGGGTTGCAACAGAAATGAAGTGTGTATTCAGGCAACAGTTGCAGGACCTACTAAATAAAGCAAGACAACATGAGTTGATAATGATAATGGGGGACCTCAGTGACAAATCAGGATATGAGGACTGCCTATGCTCACATGGGTGGAGCAACAGGAACAGAAAAAGACAGGACAATCTTCTGTCTGGCAAATGGCTTGATGGTGACTAGTACTGCTTGATGGTGGCCAGCACACAGTACAGTAGGAGAGTCAATCACAAAATCACATAGAAGAGTGGCCGTTATGAACCTTGGGTATACTTCCTCGTAATAAGAAAAGGGCATTGCGGGGTTAGAATCAGTGATTGCAAAGTCATCCTGTGTGAAATAGTTGGCCCACAGTAAAAAAACACTGGTTGCCACAATCAGTTGCAGTGGTCAGAAAAGACTCTAAGCTCAACACAGACCAGCATGAAGGTCTGGAAGATGACTGAACTTGAAGAGCAAATAGGTCCAGTAGAAGAAGAATGGCAGTGCCTCAACAAAGCATGCATAAGGACCACAAAACAGATATGCAGCCAAGCCAGGTATGGAAGCAAGGTACATAAGGAAAGCAGGTGATGGAAAGCAAAAGACGATGAAATCATCAAAATAAAGGAGTGCAGGAAAGATTGGGAGATAGAAAAAAATGGACCAAGACAAAAGGAATACAAGTTGGCTAACAAAGAAGGTAGGAGAAGAAAGTACAGTTTTGTACCTACCATAAATGTAGATGTTCGAGGATCCACATTGCTGCAGTCCTAACTATTGGGTAGTCCGCTGTCCAGTCGGCCCGAATACCAAAGTATATGGCTGACGTCGGTCAGGGCGCATTAGACTGACGTCAGTACGTCAGGGTACTAATGCGCATGACCGACGTCATATCCTCAGTCTTTTCTTGCCCCAGATGTCAGAAGACCCTAAAAAGACAAGGCCCAATATACCTGCACCAAACATATGTACAATATATACAAAATTATCAGCATATAACCTCACCTACACAACCACCCCTAAACACAGAGGGGAAGGAGGGAGGGTAAATTGGACTGCAGCAATGTGGATCCTCGAACATCTACATTTATGGTAGGTACAAAACTGTACTATGTTCTTCATTCCACATTGCTGCAGTCCTAACTATTGGGTAGAATCCCAAAGCAGAGGTAAGGGAGGCTGGCAAATCATAAAGAAGCAGGAGCTGACAACATGCCTTGCAAAATAGCTGTGTCAAAACCAGCCCTAGACTTAGAGTAGAGAGGAAGGTGATAATGCTTAGAGAAAGTATGTACTACAGGCCAAAACCACCCCTAAACACAATGCATCGGAGACCATCCAGGTGCAATTAACCATAGGCAAGACTGCTCTGCAAATTGTAGCATGTTACAGGCCACCCTCACAAACTCAGGAACCTCACATGGCCTTCCTGAAAACACTAGAGGTGATAAATGTATCACCAAACACCATCATACTAGGTGACCTCAATTACCCTAATATAGACTGGGAACACTACTCAAGCCCAAACACCCTAGCACAAAAGTTCCTGGAATTCATAAACTTAAATGCCATGGAACAACTAGTCACCATCCCCACAAGAGGAGAAAACATACTTGATCTCATCATCACGAACATGGGAGCACAATGTTCAACACGAAGTATACCCTCACTGGTGAGATCAGATCACAAACTAATCTCGCTGGAGGTCCTCATCCCACCCCCACCTGAAATAAAAAAGACCACAGTAAAGAACTTCTCGAAAACCGACTTCACACTTCTAAAGACTAGTGTGGTCTCCTTTTAGGCCCCGAGCGGCGGAAAACAGTACTCAAGCCGCTGAATCACTTACAAATGCCTTCTACCAGCACCTGCAGGACTGCATAGATAAGGCAATCCCAAGCAAAACAAAGACTCTTTGTACCAAAGGCAAGCGCCCAGTCTGGTGGACCCCAGCCATAAACAAACTCTACAACAAAAGGAGGAAGCTACTACAAGATAGAGCAAAATCCTTAAAAGGTAAGACACCCTTGATCACTATAAGTAAAAAACTAAGAGCTCTCATAAAATCATCCAAAAGCAAATTTTGAGAGAAAATAGCTAAAGACTCAAAGACAATCATAAGGCCTTCTTTAGCTATGTTAGAAACCTGGGAGGAAACTCCCAGATATGCTCGGAACTAGTTCAAAATGATGTGAAGATTACTGATCCTACAGACATTGCCAACATACTGGCTGACAGGTTCAGTGCAAACTTCTCCCCTCCCCCAAAAGGAGAGATATCTATACCAAGCGATTGCAGCCCCCAAACATCTCCAGCATGAAGTGAGAACTGCTCTCTCCAAAGCAAAAACACAGCATCCATGGGACCTGATGGTGTCCCGGCTGTGTGCTCCAGAACTCAACGAGGAATTAAACCCACAACTAGGACAGCTGTTTAATCATAGTCTTACCTCTGGATCACGTGCCAGGAGTGGCGCACTGCAACTGTGGTCCCACTTCACAAAGGTGGTGCCTCCACCGACCCTGGAAATTACCGGCCCATTAGCTTGACAAGCCTTATCTGCAAAACCATGGAGAGGATCATAATGGACCTCATAAATAAAGACATAGGTAATTTGCTGACTTTGGACCCATCCTAGTTTGGTGTTGTCAAAGGAAGATCATGCCTTCTAAACTTGGTTGACTTTTTTGAAACAGTCAACAAAGCCATTGATGAGGGAAAGGCAGTCCATACAGCCTACCTCGATCTGGCAAAGGCCTTCGATACAATACCCCACTCGGGTATCATTGAAAAACTCATCAGCTTAAATGTTAACCCATACATCACAAGATGGGTTGCAAACTGGCTGAGTGACAGAATCCACAGGGTCAGAGTTGCTGGCGCCATGTCAGACTCAAAGCCTGTCACAAGTGGTGTACCACAGGGCTCAGTCCTGGGCCCACTCTTGTTTAGCATCTACTTTTCCGAAGTACAAGCAAACACAGGAGGGTTATGGCTGACAAAGTTTGCAGATGACTGCAAACTGAAGCCATAGTAGAAAACACATCTGACACTGAAATCCTTCAGAAGTGTCACACAGAAGCGGCTAACTGGTGCCAGAGCCATGGCCTAAAGTTAAATGCCAAAAATGCATAGTCATACCCTTGGGAAAAACAAGGTTACCTAGCTACCAAATAGGTGGCAATCCACTGAGCACAGAAGAAGTTATCAGGGACCTGGGGACCCAGGTTGATAGTAGTCTGTCATTCGACACCCATGTAGCTAAAGTAGTTAGGAAGACCTACTACATTGCCCACCTTATCATGAAGGGATTCTCATCTAGATCAAGGGAGGTCATAGTCTCCCTATACTCATCACTCATCAGACCAATGATTGAGTACAATGCCCCATTCGGAATGTATCTGACCCGACACTTGCAGCAGCTGGAGAGGCCACAAAGTTCCTCACCAAAAGGATAAAGGGTCTCAAACATCTGTCCTATGCTGCCCGACTGAAAGAACTCCAGCTCTATTCAGTCGCCTACCGCTTGCTCAGAGGTGACCTTTGCCTAACATACAAGGCCATGTCAAACCCAGATTTGATGAATATGCTTCACCTCAAAAAATCTAGATCCATCAGAGCCACAAGGGCGGTAGACTTAAACCTCGACACGGCTATTAATAGGACGTGCTGGAGGGATAGATTCATCACCCAAAGACTCCCTATGCTGTGGAACAAAATCCCGGTATATGTGAGGCAGAGCACCTCGCTGGCCTTGTTCAAGAGAAATCTTGACCAATGGCTGGGAGATCGCAGATATACCCCAGGGATTACCTCAGTGTCACTGCTCGACAGAGGCACAGCAAAATAATGGGTATAGTTCCCCATACTAAAGGGGTGGCGTAAGCCACAAAACTATGGGCTAGGCTTGTAAATGCCCTCGGGCAGATAGCCTAGTATGAACCTATGAACCTATGAACAAATGTCTCCAACAAGAGCACTGGAATTCACTGATGCGATCTTCGACACAACGTTCTGTCAAGCTTCCCTTCCTCCTCACAGGCTCGCAAAAATAAGAAGCCAGACTCAAGTCCTCCTTCTCCTAACAGTAAGAACAGTAGGGAATGAATAAAGCTTTACAACATCAGACTGATTCTTTTGAGCTGGGACACAGGATCTGAATTGCCTAGACATTGTAAGGCTTGCCAAGTTTAATTTTGTTGGCTGCCACAAAAGGCAAATTATTAGAAAATGGAAATCAGAGACTAAACCAACTATATCTGAATACTGAATATTGTAACAGCGATAAAAATGGCAGTGGAATGTTTACAAACGGTAAGAAGCAAATTATACAAAAATAAACTGAAATTGTGGGAACAATGCCTGCAGAATAATTTTCAGGAGGACGACAGAGGTTTAAGGGAAGGCAAGAATTGAGCAATTTATGTAATGTTGGACTGACAAAAGTTATTAAAAATATATTGTACATCACGTGTGTTCTAACTGCAAACATGTTCCTATAATTTTTCTTCATATTAATGTATGCTTACTTGCGTCTTAAATGACAATTTAATAAAGGTGTTTAAAGAAAATACAAACAAGCGCAGTGGTAAGTTAGAATTCCCAGAGGAATTAACAGTAGTAAATAGCAAGTATATTAAAATAAAAAAGTCATACATATATTTTAAGTACAACAGAAAGAAAACAAAAGTATATGCTAATCAAGAGGAAGGGAAGATCATAAAGCTGCTAAAGTTATTTTATCACAGTCTAGAAGCTATAATCCACCAATGCACGCTGCTGGAGAGATTCACATGTGCGAGTCCCTCAGCTGACATTAAAGACTGAATAATGGACTTTCTGTGTCAGTATTAGGATTCCCCTGATGGGACTGTTTCATCCAATCCCTTATCACAGAGTTATAGGAGGGGGTTCTGAGCTCTGGAAAGCTTTCAGTGTAGATGTTTGTGCAGACATAGAACCCATATGCCACTGAATGATGAGCATCTGTGGCTTAACATAATACTCTTTGCAAACTACCTGTGATGCCAATTACAAGAACAAGCTCAATGGAAGTTAAAAAAATAAATATGACAAAACAGACTTGGGGAAAAAAGAAACAGGTTTAGTTTTACTATACTTTGGGGAAGCATAGGGATGAGAGACTGGTGTTTTCTAACAGATTGCCAGCATAAGGTTAATGAGGCAGTTGGATAGATATTACTAACATGAACAGAACTTTGACTCATGATTGGCTGTCTATTGGAAGCTTTGTGCCCACATGCAGATTATGGCTACTGGGATGACATTATAGTGGCTTGGGATTTTATATCCAAAATATGGTTTCCCTTTGCAACTAACTGGTTTTAAGATCATAAATATATGAAAATGTCATTAACTAAATAACCTCATTGAAGATAAATATATGAGGATTATGGACAATACGATGACTTCTACACTGCTACATTTTTACATTTTATTTTGTAGTCTGTTCTGTAATCGGCTTCAGAGGACAAAATTTAAGTAATGGACTTTAAGACCAAGATACATATGACTTGCATTTATTGTGTTAATGGCTATCAAGAAAAGGGATACTAAAATAATGTTGATGTCTTAGAATTTCAAATGATGTCTGTAATTGGAAGGGATTAATTGAGACCTTGGAATTATTTGGACATGTCTTCACATAAAATTAAGATTACTATTAAGAATAGTTTCTTAACATTATACGAATCCTCCATATTTTCAATTCCAAGGTAATGGAATATGTCAGAATTTAAAATACTACTTGATGCTTGTGCAGGAAAATAATACATGAAAGAGCACAATATTTCAGGTCAGAAAAACAGCTCTAGCACATGTTTACATGCACATATGACATTTTGACAATGGCATGACATGACTGCCAGTGAGTAATCTGAAGTATCACCTCCTATATTTTCATGATTATTTTTACTAATAAATAATTGGAACATGGCATACAAGCCTTTCATAGTATTAGTATTATATTACTAGATTTATGTGCATTCGCCTGAATGTATTTGTTAGATCTTATACTTGTAATCAGAAAAAAGTTTCAAGATTATTAGACTTGGGGGTTTCTTACACAGATAACTTATTAGACTTTAAAATATGGATTTGCTACCTGTGTAAAATATGCCTACAAGACAGATTTATATTTCTATGTGGATTAAGCAAAAGCTGTATTGCTTTCTACTAAAATATATAATTGTGTGGTTAAACTCCTTTGTTTTTAAGCATAACTATATCGAGAAAGATTTTTTTTGTCTCATTAGCTGGTTATATATACAATGGATGTGATTTCCAAAAATCTTGTTCAGGTTCGTAAAAATTTCCCAGTTTACTTCTATGGGGATTTCTCACTACAGAAACTTAAAGATCAGTTTGTAGTGTCTTCATCTCCCATGCACAGGTACAAGGTTTGATCCTGATCAATGCCTGTATGGAGTTTGCATGTTCTCCCTGTGTTATTGTGGAGCTACTCTGACCTCCCAACGCATGCTAAGTGCTTCCATTTGAAACTTACCCAAGAATGGAGTTGTGGGCAGCAACACCAACTCTATATAGTGCCCTATAGGGGGATGAGTTGTACAAACCAACCCCCTTTGGGCATGAGCTATGGTGCACAGTATTCTCTAGAGTCTACTATTCAGGAGGAAGACAGGCAAGAAATGGTGTGGGAATAGTGGTGTGGGGCTTCAGAAGACAGTGAGGGATGTTATCAGAATTAGTAACAGACTTATGGCAATCTGACTCTAGTGTAAGTATACGATACTGTTCATAATCTCAGCCTATGTCCCACAGTGGGGTTGCAACAGAAATGAAGAGTGTATTCAGGCAACAGTTGCAGGACCTACTAAATAAAGCAAGACAACATGAGTTGATAATGATAATGGGGGACCTCAGTGACAAATCAGGATATGAGGACTGCCTATGCTCACATGGGTGGAGCAACAGGAACAGAAAAAGACAGGACAATCTTCTGTCTGGCAAATGGCTTGATGGTGACTAGTACTGCTTGATGGTGGCCAGCACACAGTACAGTAGGAGAGTCAATCACAAAATCACATAGAAGAGTGGCCGTTATGAACCTTGGGTATACTTCCTCCTAATAAGAAAAGGGCATT
This sequence comes from Protopterus annectens, assembly GCF_019279795.1. Classification (NCBI taxonomy): domain Eukaryota; kingdom Metazoa; phylum Chordata; order Ceratodontiformes; family Protopteridae; genus Protopterus; species Protopterus annectens. The sequence goes on along the minus strand of NC_056735.1, from coordinate 770,256,400 downwards.
GCGGGGTTAGAATCAGTGATTGCAAAGTCATCCTGTGTGAAATAGTTGGCCCACAGTAAAAAAACACTGGTTGCCACAATCAGTTGCAGTGGTCAGAAAAGACTCTAAGCTCAACACAGACCAGGATGAAGGTCTGGAAGATGACTGAACTTGAAGAGCAAATAGGTCCAGTAGAAGAAGAATGGCAGTGCCTCAACAAAGCATGCATAAGGACCACAAAACAGATATGCAGCCAAGCCAGGTATGGAAGCAAGGTACATAAGGAAAGCAGGTGATGGAAAGCAAAAGACGATGAAATCATCAAAATAAAGGAGTGCAGGAAAGATTGGGAGATAGAAAAAAATGGACCAAGACAAAAGGAATACAAGTTGGCTAACAAAGAAGGTAGGAGAAGAACTACAGTAGAAAAGAACAAGGCATCTCTGAGGCACTTTACCAGCTTCTGTTAAGCGAGTCAGTAGATGGCACAAAAGAAACTCTATCAAGTTACAAGACAAAGAATGAAAGATACATAAAACGGACATCCTTCATAAGGGATGCCAGCAACAACATGCTCATCAGTCCACAGGAAGTCAAAGGCAAATAGGAGTACTTCCAATAGCTTCTGAATGAGAAAAACCCTACTGAAGTTGTAATACCCCAGACATAGCCTGTAATGAAAGAAAAAGAGGTGATAGAGGCTTGAAAAATAAGAAAAAAAAAAGATAACCTGCACAGAATTGGTACCACTCTGCTGACATGCAAAGTCATTAGCTACCTTTTTTCCATTAGCAAAGGCTTTCAGTGGAGGCATGAAGTTTACAAGTGCAATCAATTAATCACGAGAGGTCTGGACAGTGTGTTCTGAGCGAAAGTTACAAACATTCTTTCATGTAAATGCAATGTTAGTAGACATTATTGTTTTCATTACCAACCATTTTTACTTGAAGTCAATTAGTCTGTAGGTCCAAGCAAGTAATCATAAGAGATCTGAGCACTATCTCCTGAGTGAAATGTACAAGGTAGAGTGCAATTAACACTTAAAGGTACACTGGCAAGCAGTTCAGTGAAAAATAAAATCATGTTTGAAGCTTTGGGAATTGAATATGTAATACAAGTGGTTGCCTCATGAGTAGTCTTAGTATGTTAATGCATTTATTGTAATAGTGCACGACTTAATTTACTTATTTAAAGTAGCCAGTGCACTTTTTTCTTACATCTAAAGGTTAAATTTACTGAAAGCATGCAAGTCATTATCTTTTTCAAATATGAGAGATGTATAGTGATTAAAAAAAAACATCATCAACTAGTTTAAGTGTGAACACAGGTCTTAACATGCACTTTAGCATGGGTAACTAACTTCAGATTAGCTAATGCTTCTGGGTGGGTACAGCTGTAGGTTGGGGCAGTTGCTCCTATCTGGTGGAAAACACATTCTTTGTAAATGTACAAAGTTTTGTGTTTTTTTCTTTAAGTTAAAAGGGGATGGGATATTCTGAAAATGTATTTAGTTTTTGGTTTGAGTGTTTTCATTGAAGCCGAAAAGTCTGTAAAAGTAACATAGGTTCAAATGGGGATGAGAAGAAACAACATAAAAGATCACATAAGCTAAAGGTTGGAAATACGCATTCAAAAGAACTGTCATGTATAACAGGTGGGAGTAATACCTTTACTCTGTTCATGTTATCATGGAATGTAAATGGCCTTACAGATACAGAGGAAAATGAGTACTTAATTATATTAAGAAGTGCAGGGTGCAAAAAAAATAATGTGACACACTGGGACAGAAATGAGCATTTGAATTTGACAAAACAAAACTTAGTGTGGACATTAAGATACTAAGGACAAAGGAAAAGCAGAACAATAACACTGATTGCTGTAGGATCCCCGATATCGAAAAAAGGAAAAAAAGACTAATGTTCGATTTGTGGTACTAATAGGTTACTGGCAGGGGAGGAAGATTATGCTGGTCTAAAAGTACTATTACTGAACTTAAGATAATTTAGGGAGAAGTAATAAGCTTCCAGAAGGAAGTATTATTTATAGCTAGGGATTGGAACCTGATTTACAACAGTGAGGGTGTATCAAGGAAAAATAGAGGGGAAAAAATATAAGAAATTTTGGTAGATTTATGAAGAAATACATGAGAATATTTGGTATGGAAGATACGAATTCAGTAATAGGAACTTGGGGAAATGTACATGTTATTCCTCGAGGTAAAATGGATTACACTGGATATCAATTCATGTCACATGAACATATGCAGTTAAAGTTCAGATACACACTGAAATAACCATCACAGATAATGCAACAATAAAAACTAAAACAATGAAGTAAATAAAAGTGAGACACTGGCACTTTCCTATGTATTATTAGAGAGGAATTTAAGGAATGTAAAGTGGAAATTACCCACGAGTTATAACAGAAAAATAACTTCTTTAGAAGAGACAGTTAGTGAGCAGGATAAAATAAAGAGAGTTTTAAAACATGATAAACATGACAGGGACAGACAGCGATGGAAAAAAGTAATATGAATTCTTTAGAGTGGTTGATACTTGGTTAAAGTATTACAGAATAGGAGAAATCTCAGAAATAACGAATGGAGCAACTGTCCACTGCTGAAGTTCTTGATGGTATATACAGATAGTGAAATAAAAACAGGTCATGGGTATTTTCATTTGAACAATATTTACAAATTTAAAAAGGTTTTTGTTAAACAGCTATTTTTTTATTATTAATTCAGGAGTTTAAAACGTTTAAAGCAATGAATTAGCCAACAAGAAAAATGACCAGAGAAGAGAAATTAGTGGTACTTCAGAATTTATATAAAAATTTCTATAAAGCAGAGCAATTTGGAAATGAAAAAAAGGCACAAATGGAAATATTTATGGAAGACTTTACTTATGCCAAAGGTTAGAGGAAGATGATCGTCAACAATTAATAGTTAAATAGGAAGACACAAGATAAAAATGGTGATGTACAATTACTACAGAAAAGTCTCCAGGAACTGACAGTACTCCTGTGGAAGTTGAGAGGGAAGAAAGTGATAAAGATCTGGAAGTTTTTTTAACAATATTTTTAAGTGGAGTGTACTGGTGTCTTGGAAGAAAGTTTGCTACATTACCCAAACAGGGTAAATACACTTCAAACCTAACTTCATATAGACGCTTTTCAATTTTAAACCATGCTTAAAGTATTCTAGCTAAGAGAATAGCAATGGTGTTACCAAAACTGATGTACGTGAATCAATGTGTCTTTTTATTTAGGGAAGGACATTAATAGAAAAATGATGATCCAGAGGCACAGAATAAGAAAAAGCCACTACTGTTATTGGTCTTGATGCAGAAAGCATTCAGTATTAGTCACCTGGGTTTTAATGATTTGAGCAGTGGCAGCATTTGAATTCCCTAACAGAATAACAGGGCTATTTAAGAGAGTATATGAAGGGTTAGAAGGAAAGATTCCTCTCTGACAAACTGCAACTAAACACAGGAATCAGGTAGGGGTGCCTTCTATAAACTGTTACTTGACTAATATTTAGAGCCAATGAGAAAGAAAATAAGGGACTCAAATTTACGGATATACATCGTATGGTAATCAAGAAAAGTTTACTTTATTTGGAAAGGATACTGTTTTGTACTTACTAAACCCAGAAAAGGGCACTGTGGCATTGTGATACATTCTGAAGCAGTTTCAAGCTTTTCAGAAAATCAAGATAAGACAAAGGCTGTAACGGTGAACTAAGTACCCACACATGAATTGCCTCAGCAATACCTACATTTATGGGGGCAGGGCAAGATGAAGCATTTAGGTACATAGATTAAAAGTTTTCTGTTATTGCAGCTGATGATATGTGGGAAGAGACTGACCAAAAGATAACACAAAAATTGAAAAGCAAGAAGTTTTTGACTACAGATGTGGATAGTAAGACACAAGCAGTGAACAGGTTTTTAGTCCTTTTAGGTTTATATACAGGTCATAGGTATTTTTATCAACCAAAGGATATCAATTAATAGTTGAATGAATTTATTTGGAAGAGCAAGAGGGGTAAGTCTTAAGTAGGGCAAGCTGATTTCTCACCATAAACAAGGTGGTTTATGATTACCTGATGTGAAGGTCTGCTTTAAAGCTATGAAGTTAATATTTAAATGCATAAATGAAAGAATGCTATAAATCAAACAGGAAAAGGATAGTGACAAAACTGGAAAAGGGTGAGGCCCTTAAGGAGAATACCAACAACAATACAGAATAATAATTTCATAAAGCAGCAGAAAGTACTGAGCCAAGCCAAAACAGGAATGAGAGTTTACCAATACAGATGACTGCAGGTACGAGTAGAGAAAATAGGCAAGACAGGGCTAGAATTTAATAGAGGAAATCAGCTCAAGAACCATGGTACTGGGAGCAAATAACTAGGGAGGGAATGGTACTACACTGCGGCAAGGCTAAGCAGAAGTTTGGACTCTATGTTAGAGCACATCTTCCCTTTCAAAGATTAATATATAGGCAAAGTGAAAGGGATGGTGCAGTGCTAGGAGAAAGAACAGCTTTGGTAGAGTATTGTAAAGGGTTAAAATAAATATCTTACATGTTCTAAAAAGGCTGGTGTATGTGACTGCAGAATATTGTGTAATAATGAAAAAGTACAATCACCGTACTGGGCCCTCTGATAGTTTTCTAACTGGTGTATTTTCTATTACATTAGTTAACAGCTGCACCTTTCTTTTCTAAAAACTTTCAGCTTTTCAGTCTTGGCAGAGCTTTCTTTTCTTCAGGTAAGTGCTGGTTTTATATACCTGAGGTTTCCATAAGCGAGTGGGATTTTTTTTCTTTATATTTAACCACTGTAAGGTTCTTTTACAATGGGAGAAGGTTCTTTTACAATGGGAGCAAATGTGGGTACTCTTAAAGAGCTAGAGTTTGGTAGTACTGGTAGGTATATGTTTCAGCAGTGTAACAAATACAGATATTTGTATTTAGATAAATGGCATGAACTCACTAAAAATTATGGTAAACTATTTTTTCCACCTGCAGGAACTTTTGAAAAATATATTTTGATAAACTTACAAAAATGATTTAAACAAAACGAAAAAAAAATGTGTCTGCCAGCTACTGGTCAGCCTTTAAAGACTGGGAGATAAAATCTATCAACATGGAAAAGGGTTCTATAGTTTGCTGTTTAAAACAATTCTGCTAAGTTAAAAACACAACTACAGGTGGCTAATAAGACCGTTAATATTACACAAAGTTCAGATTGATTGACACCAGGTGATTAAGGGTTCTATCCTTTTAGAAAACTCCAAAAGATGCAACTTAACCATCATGACTAATCCGACAACTATCTAGCTGTACCTACAGCACCTCCACGACCTTAGAATGCACCTTCCCCTGCTCCTTAAGATTCTGCTATTTCTTCAACTCCTGAAACATCCACCACACCACCCTCTCAGCACAGCCAACACCCTGAATCACCCCCCACCAGTCAAGTTGATATTTCTTCTACCTCCATATTAAGACACGTCAAAAAGTGTAAAACACCTTCACTCACAAATGGTTATGAGCCTATGGGGTAGACATAAAAAAGGGTTATTTTATTCTCCCAGATGGCATCATAAAACTCCGTTCTCAGAAATGTGTTACCCGAGTCCCCATAATTATAGACGGGGATGGTTACACTGTCATTTGGGTTAAACTTGTCAGGAGCAATGAGACAGATTCCTGCTCTGAGGAGGACAGCAATGTTAATACATCACCTGCTGAACTACATCCCTTTCAGCAAGCTCCAAATCCAGTTCTTGGAAGAGATGAAGTGGCACCTTCTACTAATGTGGTCCTCCCTTGGTCAGCTGTTGACGTTCAAAAATTTTAGATTCCCTTTCATCCATTCATACTTATTCAGCAAAATTCACTTGAATTCTAAAAGGACATGTCCAACTGCAAAATCCTACCCTGGAAGACCTTAGACCAGTGTTGGAGGCATCCATTCCAGCTGATTTATTTAAGCACATTTGGGAGCATGCTAATGTAACAGACCCAAATCCCCAGCATACTGACACCAATGCTTTTCAGGAAGCCAGGACACTCTTATTACAGGCCATCACCTCTATTTGCCTACCCATGCCAAATTGGTCCAAAATAAAAGCACTGGTGCAGGGGAAAGAGAAGCCTGTGAAAGCATACTTACAACATATGATGGACACTTTTTAAGCTTATTCAGGCTACCCTGAACCTACTGAAGGGGCAGCTGCAAGTGGCCTTTCAGTTGCCTTTGTAGAGAGATTGCGGCCTCCTATTTCAGACCAATTAGAAAGGTCTGTCTGAACTGGCTGAGCTTAGGGCTTCTTGAAACTGTTAACCAATCACAATAATTGGCAGATACCCCTGCTTGAGAGGAAAAATAACGAAAAAAAATGATAAATGTACAGCTCCAAAAGTGTAACACCACTGCTAAAAATAGAGGGAAAAAAAGAGAGGAGACATGGAAAGGATGTGGTAGATCTAAGATTTTTTTCAAAATCAAGGATCATTTCCCCAAAATTTTAACAATATCCCAAACTTTTGGGGACTGGGAGCAAATTCAAACTTCTGTTTTAACTGCGGACAAAGTAGCCACTGGAAGGAAAACTGTCCCTTTCTGCAACCAGTGGATGCAAACCTACAGTCCACAAATCCATTTACAGGCCAAATTGCCTCCACACACTCAGCAAAAATGAGACAGCAACTTTCCACATGAAATACTTCATGGCAGCCACGACCTGGCAACAAAATAAATAGGACAGCCATGAAATGGAATCACAGCTATTTTCTTCAGTGTCTGCAGATCAAAAAGGGCTATTTCTTAACAACAAAGTTCATGATTCTAATATCCATTTTCTACTACTTGCAACTAGATCTATGTTAAATGCATCTCCTGCTAAAAAATCTCCCTTTGTTTCACACCTCAGTATAAGAAATCAGAGTATCAGGGGTCCCCAACTGGACTATCCTGAGACAATCTTGGTTCCTATTCAACTGGGACTTTTGACAGATCAGCATGCTTTCATTGTAGGTAATTCTCAAATCTTAATGTTTTAGGTAGAGACCTTCTCTGTAAACTGCTACTTACTGTATTCTGCATTCCAGATGGGATATTTTTAAATTTCCCTCATGGATCTCACGTGGTACAAATGTGTGCAGTTGAGGGTGTCCTGGATGAAAACACACTTTTTTTTGTCTTTACCGATACAGAAACTGTGCAAACTGCAAAGATATCTCTGCTTAACACAATTTCACCACAATTACAAACTACCATGAAAATGAGGTAGTTCTTATAAAAGATGCAACACTAGTATAAATAACTTTAAAAACCACATGAACCACTACCTATGCTAGCACAATATCTTCTCTTGGCAGAAGCGGAGTTAGGGATTCAACAAGCAATTTCAGCGTTATTACATCAGGGCATAATCGTACCTACCAGAAGCCCCTGTAATACACATATTTTGCCAGTAAAAAAAAAAAAAAAACACAGGAAAAACACTTATAGATTTGTTCAGGATTTAAGAGCAGTAAACGCAACAGCTGTGCCAACTTTCCCTGTAGTACTTAACCCAGCCACCATTTTCAGTTCAGTTCCCCCTTCTGCTACTACCTTTTCAGTTACTGATATTTCCTCAGCATTCACATACAAGGGACAACAGTAAACGTGGACTCGCTTACTCCAAGGATATGTAGAATCACCTACTTTATTTTCAAGAGAAATGAAGAGGCAACTAGATAAAATTCAGCTACCTTGTGGTTCTACCTTAGTGCAGTATATTGATAACCTCCTTTTCGCATCAAATTCCTTAGTTGACTGCTAGACAGACACTTTTTCTTCTGACAAAACTAGCTGAGTTACAGTTCAAAGTTCATCAGTCTAAACTCAGTTCTAGCAAACGCAAGTCCAGTATTTAGGGCATCTCATTTTAGAAGAAGCACGGAATATTTTATCTTCTCGTATTGCAGCAATACAGATGGCTCCAAGACCTACAACTTTAAATCAACTCAGAGCATTTCTTGGTTTAGCAGGTTATTATAGACAATGGATTTCCAGTTATGCTAAAGTAGTCAAACCTTTATGAAAATTACTAAAAAAAGGACACCCCCCGCGAACGCTTTCCGTGGCAACCATGTCATGAACAATTGTATTTAATTATTTAACATTTGTTAACCGGGTTAGTCTGACTGGGCAGTATGTCCTTTTTCAGCAGAGACCTGAGGAGAAAAGCTCCATTATAAAAGTTAGCAATACAGTGAATAATACAAAAATTAAAGGAAAGTGTGTTTAGTCATTATACACAGCTACAAATACATCATAGAAAGCAAGAGACATACAAGTAAATCATAGGAACATTTTATACTAATTATGAATGTCATGGATTAAAGACAATTTATGGCATAAGGAAGTTAGCAAGACAGTCCTAACATTGTTAAAAAATAAGCAGACTCAGAATCTTGAGGAGTAGCTGAGAGAGGAGACAGATTGGAGGGCAGTTAGCGGTGAAGGAAGTAAGGTCAGAAGATTAAATTACTCCGCAGTTAAGGTAGAAAGATGATGAGGCCTTAGCAGTTAAGGGAGAGGCAATGGGGATGATGTTCAGGTGGGGTCATTACAGAAGCAGAGCCAAAAGGTACACATGAATTTCTTTAATGCTATTTTAAAGCTGTGGGTATTGTCAAGTGTGCATATATGGAGAGGAAGTTTGTTCCAGGCAAGCATTCACTCAGCTAAAGTTACTTCTTTCAAATCTTCCAGCATTAGGCTTACCTGACTTATTCAAAGGTGCTTCTTCTGTTTTGTTGTGAGAGAGAGGCAAAGTGGCATTAGGACTATTGGCACAACAAAGAAATGATGGATTCACACCAGTTGCCTATTACAGTACAAATCTTTATCTGGTAGCAGCTGCTGTTCTTCACTGTCTTAGAGCAGTGGCCACAACTGCCAGTTAGTAGACATGGCAGCTGCACTAACTCTGGGACATGAAACTTTTGCTGGAGTTCCACATTCTATAAATGCTTTGTTACTTAAACTAAAACAATATCTATCTGCTTCCAGACTTTCTAAGTATGAATCAGCTCTTTTAAATAATCATTCTCTGCAGATTATCAGATGCCTGCCTTTAAACCCAACCTCTCTTATTCCAACAGCAGATGAAGGTGAACCTCATGACTGTGTTTTTGTTGTTAACGTGCTTCCTCCTAGACCTGAACTACTAGATACTCCCTTGCAAAACCCTAAATTAATTTTGTTTGTTGACAGCTCCGATATAAGGAGATGGACAATTAATGTCAGCCTTTGCAGTGTGTACAGCTGATCAGATTTTGACTGGACAAGTGTAGGGTAACATTTCAGCTCAAGTTTCTCAATTAGTAGTTATTACTGAAGTTAACCTGGAATCATCAAACATCTGGACAAGACCGTTGAAAAATAGGTATAAATCTGTACGCTGATTAACGTAAAAATTGCATACATAATTACATAACTCCACCCACTCCAATGGAATTGTGGGATAACAACTTTCAAACATAAACTAAAGAACAGACAACCAAATTATGGAACCAGAGTCCCCCTGCAGCCATTCCAATGTCCCATTTCCTAGCTATTTCACCCCATTTACCATAAACACTAATGTGTGCATACTGCTTTACTTCTACAATGATTATTTGGATTTTATTTTTACACTTTATAGCACAATGCAAAAACACGAATAGGTATCTGCTAAACAAAGCAATACTGTTATCACAATGAAAATAGACTTGGCATTAAAACTTCTCTGCCCTTGAAACTCACATTCATAGAAAGAGCATTGAAACTCACACTACATCCAAAGAAAATGCATCTGGCCAGTGGTGGACAAAGATTACCTTTGGGCTGTTTTCAAATTATAGGCCCCTTGCACACAAAAAAAACATACATGCATTCTTTGATACACCTTCCTGATTTTATTAAATTATATTTATTGTATAATACAGCACACTTGCTAGACTTAAGTTAGAGCGCATTTTGAATTTATAGTTTGAACATTTTTCCAGTAGACTTAAGTTAGAGCGCATTTTAAATTTAAACTCTGCCTTTGCTTAAATTCTTTTGTCTACAATTATGATGTACTAAATAAGCATTAGTTTGTTTGTTCTTGTAAATATCTATAAGTGTTTGACAGTTCTTATATTTAAATTGTTTTCAGTTAATTTGTTTCTCTTATATGCTGTACTAGTTATCACTTTTAAATAAATTTTAATTTTATATTTCTGTCTGGAGCTTCTCGGGCCTCCATTGAAAACGGGCCACCTTGGCCCAATGGACTTTCCCAGTTAAACTGAAATAAAATAAAATAAATACATTTTAAATTTATAGTTTGAACATTTTTCCAGTAGGCAATGAAACAAAATGAATGAACCAATAATGACAAAAACTGCCCAATTAAGAACATTTCCATCCTAAAAGTGTAAATATATAAACAGAATGACAGTAGTGTGTGCCATAGGCATCTTGCACAGCTTCTAGCACTTATTTTCAATTTCAGTTTTTTTGGGGGGAGGGGGACAAAAGGGCAAAAATCAGAGACAAATTTTAATCATTGCTTGTATAATTTTGGAAAGTTACTAGAATAAAACATGTTACCACCATGCATTTCACTGTCAAGTCTTGAACCCAGGACCCTGTGCACTACAGTCAGAGCAACATACCCTTATGCCAAATCATCAGCTTCTTGAAAGACAGTTAGACTGAAATTTAAATGGCTATCATTTACTGAATTAAGTTCTTATTTCTCACCATAGCTCTCAACGTCTTAGCACAAAAAACCCGGAAAAAGCCAATAAAGGGGGTATACAGCCCCAAAACAGGGACAAATTTCAAATACTTAACTGATCTTATAACGTTAGAAAATTGCTAGAATAAAAGGTTTTGTGTTACCATTTATATTCTGAAGAATATGAAGTCTGAAATTCAAGTGCCTATCATTATTTAGTGAATTCAATCAATCATTCAGTGCTTTGCAACAAAAATCCTTAAAACCATAGATTTAATGAGGAACAGAACAAAATTATGAGGAATGAATTCACAAGTGGTGGTGGCTAGGGACTTTAAGCTCTTTTTATGTTGTACCCAAGGTACAGGGTTTGAGCCTTTCTAGCCACCACCTCCATTCAATGGGGGCATTTACAGACACACACAATCACACCTAGGCAGTTTTATGTTTTAAGAACCACAGGTTATCATTTCTATTAAATTGCTTCCCTTAAAGGAATATGTGACAGTGGCTGCTCATATGTGCTTACAGCTAGAGTTCAATAACTAATAAAAGAAATTGGGTTCATAAACTGGATAAGATGGATTATTTAGGTTTTACTGTAGTTTAATTAGGAATCCTTTAAAATATAAACAAACATTATTTATGTTTTATTCAGTTTAATTAGGAATCTTGAACATGTATATTTACTCAAAATACCACATTCAGTAGCATGAGTTTGTATCAAAAATTGCGATAAGCAGGTATGGTGTTTAAAGTTACACTGCTATAATAAATAAGCTTTACCCTGAACCCCAATGGCATTGCTTTTATACAGAAGCGCAGTATATGATGACAAATTCAAATACAGATAAGATTTATACTTCTCACAGTTCAACGTGCTAACTTTGAGGATTAGGAAATCAAAAACCTGCCTCCCCCCTTTTTCTGCCAAACTTCCATACATTTATTTGGTGCATTCCTAACCCATCACCGCTCCTTCATCCCAGTCTCACTTATTTCCTCAGGAAAGCTCTTTTATGTGTCAGCCATTAACTTTCACTCTATTCAATAATTATATATATAAATAATGTTGCTGACATGTTGACCATCTCTGAGCTCTACACACACACACACACACACACACACACACACACACACACACACACACACACACACACACACACTTACCCTTACCGCGGCAACTCAGTGTTCTAACTTCTGCCCGGAACCCATACAGCAGTTTCAGTTAGGTACCTTACAAAGGCAACTCCGTGTTCTGCCCGGAACCCATCTGGCTCAAAACGAGCTTAAATCCACCCATCTGGCTCAAAACAAGCTTAAATCCATAAAGGTCAGCATAACAGCACAAACAGTCTGGCAACAAGCTTAAATCCATCTGCAGTTGTAAAACGAGCTTAAAATCCATAATGGCACAAGCAGTCCGTTGAGCTTAAACGGCCAGCAGTCCCAGTATTCAAACAGACGCGCTCCCACACACGTCCCTTGAGCTTAATTCCGACAGGCTGATGGAGCTGATGTCATCTCGCACGTGATGACATCAGCTGCAAAAGCGCGGAAATTAAAAAGTCTAAAAAAAATAGATGAAAAAAAATCAGAAATGAGGGGGTGCCACTCAGGAATCGTGGCACCCCATTATTGGGTCCCCAAAACACAGTAAAAAACTTTGTAATTTGGGACAGTTGGGAGGTATGCTGTTACTATTTTTGTGGCTCTAGGCATGCATGTGGAGTGATCCATAATTTTGGTACTCTGTGGAGAAAACAAGGCTATTTAACCTCTGCTGGGACCCCAATTAAAAATGCCATTTTTGTCCAAAAACTGTTAGATCCATTATTTTTACAAAATCAAATAGCTGGGGTTAAGTATGCCGCTCACAAGGTTGATAATTTTTTTGAGACTAGAGGGAATATTTTTGCTGATAAAGTGGCAAGACAGGCTGCATTGTTGAATCCTGTTCAGACTTCTTTTCTGCAGCCTATTCCAGTTGAAGATATACCTGTATCTTTGCAGGAAGTATTGTCTTTTCAGAACCACGCGGTTTCCATGATGGCTACTATCATTCCCTAGACTCACTTTGGCGCCATCCAGATGGAAGGTTAATAGCTTTACGAGCTTTCCTACCCCAACTGGCATGGGCTTACCATTTGCCCTCTCACCTGAGCAAAACATGCTTTAATGAAACAACATTTGATTGACTGGAATGGCTCTTACGCTTTTAAAATTTTGAGCATCTTGTAAATACATATAAAAAGAAGTTATGTCCTCACCATAACGTTCCATCTGAGTTGTTGCTTTTCATTTTTCTTCAGCCTGTGGGACATGGATCCGACTCAGCCACATTTCTCCAGCATCGGATCCAAGCTCTAAGCTCCTCCCCTACCCATAATGCCCATCTCCTTCCTCCCTTCAGATCAAGTTTGCTGCCTACCATAGCATCCCAACCTGACTCAATGCCTTACTACTTGTCACAATAACTCAGAGAGCATCACAAAAAAGAACCAGTTAAGCCAAAAAAAGGGGTCGTGTCTTTTCCAGCCAGACCATCACACAACTCACATAAGGCAGGGAGAAGGAGGGTGGGATGGGTTGAAGACAAATGAAAATCAACAACTCAGATGGAACGCTATGGTGAGTACATAACTTCTTTATCTGAAGCGGTTGTTTTCATTTGCTCTTCAACCTGTGGGACAGATTCCCCAGCTACTAAAAACTCCGGAAGGATCTCATGAAAGGATATTCCGTAACATGGTAGAGCCAAAGGAAGCCCCGCTTCTGGGAAGAAGGTCCAATTTGTAAAGGGAAATGAACATTTGTGAAGATGCCCATGTAGCTGCAGTGCAAATGTCATCCAAGGAAATTCTGGACCAAAAGGCAGCTGAAATAGCCATAGACCTAACATAATGCGCCTTAACTTGACCTGGCAGAGAAAATCCTTTGGCTGAATACGCCAGTAGTAAACACAGAGATCCAAAGAGCAATGGTGATCTTGAATACAGGTTTCCATAAAAAGGGCTTAGAAGAGGAAACAAAAAGTTGATCGAACTTGCAGAAGGCCTTTGTTCTGTGTAAGTAAAAACATAATTGTCTATGAACATCCAGTAGGTGCAACTTATACTGTCTCTTATTCTGAAAGTTCGGAAAGAAGACAGAGACTGACAACCTGATTATTGTTTGATTCTGAGACCATTTTAGGCAGAAAAGAAGGATTAGTGCGCAGATACCCTGTCTTTATGGAAGATCATGTAAGGAGGCTTAACTGAGAAGGTGTGAAGCTCCAACACTGTTTTTAGCTGAAGTAATGGCAATCAGGAAGGCTGTCTTCCAAGACAAGAACTGCAGATCCACTGAAGCAGCAGGTTCAAAGGGTGAGGAAACCAAGGCTTGAAGAACCAAATTAAGGTCTCAAGGAGGCATAGGGTCCTTCACTAGTGGTCTAAAAAGAAAAGTATCCTTCAGAAAAGCTTTACAGAGCTTAGAAGAGGGCAGAGAAGCAGAATTATCCCCTATGTGGAAGTTAGAAATAGCCACCAGCTGGACTTTAACCATAGAGAACCTGGCACCCTGTTGAAAAATACATGCCAGAAACTCTTAAGATAACAGGACGGGGGCCAGTGAAGAAATCCAAATCATGTTGAGATGCCCAAATCAAGAAAACCTTTCCACTTGCTTGAATAAACCTTCCTCGTGGAAGACTTATGAGCCGTTACCAAAACCTTCTTGACTGGAGAAGACAATCCAGGAGTCCTCACTATCATGGGAACTGGAGCAGCCAAGCAGTGAGCTTCAGACAGACAAAATCTGGACGTGGAATCCCTGAGGGATGAGAAATGAGATCCAGAACCAGATCCAATGTCTAGGGAGGACACACTACATAAGGTCACAGAGAAGGGAACCATATTTGGCGAGGCCAAAGGGGGGCAATGAGGATGCCTGAGATCTTCAGCCATTACACTTTCTGAATGAGCTTTGGAATCAGGGGAAGTGGAGGATAAGCATAGAGAAGACCGGAGGGCCAAGCGTGAACCAGAGTGCCTGTGGGGACTTCCCTGGAGGGAGGATTAGAGTGAAGAATTTGCTGCACTTCACACTGGAATGAGAAGCTAAGAGATCGCAGCAAGTTTCATTACTGAAGGATTCAGAGACCACTCGTAAACCATCAGAATAGACCTGCTGAGCCTGTCCGGTAGAATGTTGGACCTCCCAGAAAATGGCCGGTGGAGACTGCCACTCCTACAAACTCATGACTTTGTGGCAAACGGGATAAGACCTGCCCCCCCCCTGTTTATTGCTGTACCAGACTACTGACATATTGTCTGTCTGGATGGCAATCGTCCCTAGGGGAAGATGGGCATGAAGAGCTTGCACCGCCAGTAGCACCAACGCCCCCCACCCGAGTAGGGAGGTGTCCATGGTTACCATGGTCAGAGGGGAGGGAAGAATAAACAGACAACTGTGAAGAAGGTCTGGGGCCTGAATCCACCAGAAAAGGGAATCCCTACAGGCCCACGATAGACAAACTGGATGGGACAACGGTAGATCTAGAAATGACCAATGGACCGCTAGAGAACTGGAGCACTCATGTGTAACCGAGCTGTGGGTACGAGGGTAATCATGGCTGCCATGGACCCCAATGCCCTTAAGACAATTTCCACTGAGGAAGATTGAGCTTGAAGAATACGCAAGACAAGATGTTTGAGGGACTGAAGCCTGTCTGGTGTCAGAAAAACCTTGGTCTGTATGATATTTAACTGTGCCCCAATAAAATCTAGAACTTGAACCGGTTCGAACAGGGATTTGTTGAGATTTACAGTGATGCCCAACTGGTGGGAGGTCTGGAGAAGGAAATCCCTGGCTTGGCAGAGTCGATGCTTGGAGGGAGCGGAAAGGAGCCAATCATCCAGGTGGGGGGGGGGAGACCTGGAAGCCCTGCAGCCACAGGTGAGCCGCCACCACTTCCATCACTTTGGTGAAAACCTTGGGGGCTGTGGCAAGACCAAAGGGTAGCGCTCTGAACTGGTAATGATTGGTCCTCAGCTGGAAGCAGAGGAACCTTTGAGAGCTTCTGTCCATTCTGATGTGATAGTACGTGTCTTGAACGTCTACTGAGCACATCCAGTCATTCTCCTGCAGGAAGGGCAGGATGGATTGAAGTGTGCCCTTCCGGAATTTTGTTTTGGCAATGGACAGGTTAAGGGTAAAGAGATCCAGAACTGGTTGCAAGTCTCCAGTCTTCTTTGGCACTAAAAAGAACCTGGAATAAATGCCTAATTCACACTGGTCTGGGGGACGGACTGGATGACTCACATTTAGAGCAGCTTGGAGATTTCCAGTGCTGCATCCTCCCTTTGTGCGGGTGGGACATCTGGGAGGTGTTTGAGAGAAGGGAATTGACTAGCTTCTGGATATGATCCGCAACACCCCAACAATCCTCTGTTACAGACTCCCAGGCTGTTAGGTTTAGTGAGTCAACTCCATACTGCCTCCAGAGACGAGCAGTCAGGCAACCCTTCAGGGCTGCTGCGTGGGCCTGTCCGGGAAAGGATCTCAAGACTCGTGGTTCCTCAGACCCCCTCTGCCATGAGGGCAGCATCTGTCAAATCCCCCTCTGCCTCTGGGGGGACATGAGGCTTGAGCTTCTTGGGAATAACCCTGAGACTTCCAAAACCACATCTTCTTCACCACTCGTTAACTCCTGAAAAAGGTTCGCTGAGGAGTTAAGAAGTGGATTCTGGCAGCAGACAAGGTCTTCCTGTCCTTGCTCTGGACCAAAGTGTCACATACAATCTTTCCAAACAGGGAGGAACCATTGTACAGGGTGTTTGTAAAAGATGCCTTGAAGGGTTCCGAAAAGTTACAAAAGCAGAGCCAGGCATGATGCCTGCTCCGGCTGCTCAAGAGGCACCTTCAGTGGCGCAAGATAGGAGTCACATAAAGGTATTGAAAATAGAGGTGAGGGTAGCCCATCCACCCTGATGAAGGATCTCCATGATGTCTCCAAATGAGACATCCTCTGGGGGTGATCAGGAAAAACTCTCCTCTTCTTCCAAATCGGTGCCCTCCATGACAGACTCTGGGGGGAGTGTAATTGTCTCCTTTTACACATACGTTTTCGAGAGACCTCCTCAGGGGGTCTCTGGGGAGGACTCGATAACATCCAACTGTTCCTGTGAGGAAACTCCCTGGGGTGGAGAGATGACAGGCTGTCCGTGAGGGGCCAGGATGGCAGAATCTGGACCAGATACAGAGGGAGCCAGGACAGACTCAGAGGACGAAAGCGTCAAGGTTCTCAATAGAACAGAGAGGACCCTCTCCACCATGTTGAAAGCAGAATGTACACCTAGGGCTTGGACCGTGACTGGGTCTGTAATCCTCTGAACCAACAGGGGGAGCCAGAGCCAAAACTCCAGGTGTCAAAACTCCGAGTGGGCAGCTCAGCTCCAAAAAGCTTGAAGCTGACACCATGAACATGTCGGATCCGGAGTAGAGGTCACGGCTCCGAGAACTGGTCGACTCAGAGCTCGTCGGAGCCATCTAGGTGCAGGGTAACATTGGCGCCGACTCACTGACGCCAAAGGGACTCTGACCAGAATACTCCGAAACTGGAGATCAGATCGGAGAAACAGTGACTGGGACAAAGGCAGGCAAGACTCAAATCTGAATCTTGTGGATTAATTTCTACATCATCCCGTCCACCTTGGCTTCAGTGAAGCTGCAAGTGGATCGGGAGAAAGAGGCCCCAACAATGGCTTAGAGTGGCGGTGAGGTGAGGCCGACACTGGGGAGCAAACCTGAAACACCTCTGGCTCCAGGGAGAAGCAAGGAGAACGGAGCTGCGGGGAACCCGAGCTAGTGGCTGTGCAAGATTCTGCCGCAGGCTTGTCAGAGGAAGAGTGGTTGGGGGACCACTTCCTCGGCTTATCCCTGTACCTATGTTCATGCTTCTTTCCATCCCTGGTCCCCTTGGCAGGAGGTTGAGTCCTAGAGGCTGGGGTGGAGGAAGCAGTAGTGGAAGCAGACGAAGCCGAGGAGGCCCTTAAGAATGACATTATTCCTACTGTCAATCAATGGGCGGGGAATGAGCCCCAAACAGATAGAACAGGAGGAACTGAGGTGCTGTACCCCCAAGCAAACTACACAGTGTGTGGCCATCCACAGCAGACAGCTTATGGCCACCACTCTGTGCACTTTCCAAACCCCAGTTTGGGTGTCTCCACCATTGGGAATATTGCTTACAGCATGGACCATGATGCGGACGTTAGACGCGGCAAATGAGATCTGAAGGGAGGAAGGAGACAGGGGCATTATGGATAGGGGAGGAGCTTGGAACTCGGATCTGATACTGCAGAAATGCAACCAAGTCAGATCCGTCCTGGATCTGTGTCCCACAGGTTGAAGAGTAAATGAAAACAGCTTCAGATTACGTTTGTCACTTAATATATCTATGTCTGTTGCTGTCCCTATGCAGCATGTTAAAAAAACGTGGGCCCACTAAGCTGTGTTCAATGGGACTTTACCGAATTACCTCAGTGTACAAAATTCAAATATGTTTTAATAACTGTAGATGTTTTTTCTGGATGGGTAAAAGCATGCCCATGTGCTAAAAATGATGCTGTTTCAGTAGCAAATAAATTTTTGTATGAACTGATACCTTGTTTCAGGGTACTATGCTGTATTCAGTCACACAGAGGCACTCATTTCACTATCCAGATCATACAGCAGATTTGTAAAGTGATCAAAGTTCATATTCAGTATCATTGTCCACATAGACCTCAGGTATGGTAGAAAGATTAAATCAGATGTTGAAAATAAAACTGGCAAAGCTTACTACAGAGACTGGGTTAAAATGGCCAGAAACTCTACCTTTGCTATCATTTAGCAGTCAAAGTGCAATTAATGCACCCAGGAAGTTTTGCCCCCATGAAATCCTTAGAGGACATGACTTGAGGATGTCAGCCGCACCTCTGCCCACTACTCTTGAATTGCAAATTGTTGATGACGTTATGCTTAGTTACTGTAACAACTCATTTCTACTCTGT
The DNA here is from genome assembly GCF_019279795.1 of Protopterus annectens. Classification (NCBI taxonomy): domain Eukaryota; kingdom Metazoa; phylum Chordata; order Ceratodontiformes; family Protopteridae; genus Protopterus; species Protopterus annectens. The sequence continues at coordinate 770,237,610 of NC_056735.1, read as the reverse complement.
AGCATTTTCATGCACAAGTTGTTTCCACTCAGCTACAGCCTGATCCTGCCCCATTACATGGTGTCTAGCCCAGTGATAGAGTGTACAGTCATTCCTTCTCCAGAAGACACACCCTCTGGCCCCGATGGAAAGGACCATTCCTGGTATTCCTTGTCACCACAACAGCCAGACAGAAAAGCTCTCTAACCTGTATCCACGTTTCTCATGTCAGGAAAGCAGTTCCAAATGAGAGAAACCAAATAATTCCTTTCACCACTCCTTCAGCCTTGTCAGATGACAAACCCGCTTTCTCTCATACCAGAAGAAAAAACAGAGGGCGAGAATAAGATCAGGGACTGACAATTTGAACATTACATAAAATGACACTTTTCCTGAGCCATGCAACCAAGCACCACTCATGGAAGCTATACAACACAACAGCAGTTGTCGTGAAATGTGTTTGGAATCCAACAGCAAGCTATTGATCGCAAAACAAATTTGTGTCTGAATATTTTTGAAAATCCACTTCGACGCTGCCCGAATCGCTATTCTTGCTTAATTGTTACTTTGATGACTGCAATTATTGTATTCGTTTTACTGCTACATTTTTGATCCCTGCTGAAACTGTGAGTACTCTTCAACTTTCTGATAAAATAATAAAACTACTGATAAAACCCAGACAAAAAGAAGCAGACTGGCATCCCTCTTTTAATACGTTTGATGCCACTTTACAGACTTATGCAAAAACATTCAATATAAGTAACTGTTGGGTGTGTGCAGCAATCCCAATAGCACATGATGGATTGCTATCTAAAATAGTACTGTTAAATAGTTCCGAAATTTGTGCTGCCTTTGCTAATGACAGAGGAAAAATGGAAAATAAGACAGACAAGACTGCAGTGCTTTTTCTGCTTTATTTGCAAAAGGGTTCCTATGTTTTCAACAAAATGGTACAGTAAAGTTAAGGAACAGTATATGTATCCATACTACAATATACAAAAATGTCAGCACTGTAAAAGAAAATGTACAATGCACCTTTCATGTATGTGTATACAAATGGAATGACACCCTTTTAATAAAAGGGTATTACTTAATTTGTGGCAAAAGGGCATACAATGGTTACCAAGAAGTTGAAGTGGAACCTGCTATGTTGGATATATAATCTCTGCTATCCAACATACTGAGAGTTTACCCAAAGGAAAAATTTGCACTGTATGAAAAACTCAGACTGTAAAAAATCTGATTGGAAAAACTGATACTTCGTGGATTTATCATCATGATTTAGAACAAGCAGCTTTTAAAGGACTTTCTCATATGGACCTTGGGAATGATGTTATTTTTGGGGCTGGAATTTTTCCTGCATATGGGGCTCACAAATCTACTTAGGAATTGCACCAAGCACAATTTCCTTTAAGAGCACACAGGGAACATACTCAGTCCAGGGGCTGGGTTTTCCCCCTCTCTCTCTCTACGCCCCTAATAAGATCCCTCCATCAACACAAGTTTTAGAGTTGAGTCTCAGCAGAATGTTCCAAGGCAGGTCCTCCACCACCCTTCTCTGTGAAAGCAGTGGTCTTTATCCCTGCTCCAAATAGCTCACACACACACACACACACACACACACACACACACACACACCCCTGGGAAAGGCTGGCACAGATTTAGTCACTCTGCTACCCTTTGCCCAGACTATAAGGTAGTTACACTACCACCGGCCAGCTGCTCTAAGGCTCTTACAAGAGTACCCAAATTATATTGAGTAAATGTAATACTAATACCAATGGCAGTGTTTGATCAAGGCAGCAAGACTCAGGAGCAGCCACAGTGTCACCAAATTAATATAAATACTCTCAAAGGTTAAAATATTCCCTAAAGGGCCAGTCACAATGAAAAGTTTAAATATACTTAACAATTAATAAAAGAACATGAAAATATTGAATATCTATTTACAACAAACACCAGAGTTTCAAACACAGGAAATATTAAAAGTAACAGAGATAGATAGATTCATACAGATACAGAAAAACAGTACTTAAGTAATCTCACTATATTTTCCTGACTGATCTAAAGAATTACTATTCCCTGGTTACTAACTACAGCCATGCAGGCAAGACAAAGTAGGTGGGTGGTCTTCCCTCTATCAGGTTTCAAAAACAGACTGCTCTGAGACTTCTGTCTCATCTAGTATTAAAACATCATTTCAGTGCTGGATTACAAACTGAGATCACATACATCTGGTCATCTGACTCTGGTTCTCACACTATCCCCCTTTACTAGAAAATGAACCAGAATTTAGTACGTGTTACCACACACACACAGATAGAGCTTTGCTAAGATGTGTTATAGCATCTGGAAGGTATAAAACCAATTTCAAAACTTCCACCTTTCCAGGGTAGCAATTAGTTTACCTCTAAGGCGAATACAGTAGGATTGCTTGTCCTGGTTTTCACAGACATTTTTGTGTCTGGCTGCAGTCAGAACTGTAAGATACAATCTTTATGGCCTAAACCAGGCAATTTAATTTCAGGCTATTTTTCAAAGTTAACTTGACTGAGATTAACCTCTTCTTTTTCAGTATCCTTTGTTAGAATATATTCATTTCAACAAGTACAATACAATCTGACATACAGATACGTATTTATTTTCTGTCCAGCAGGACCAAATGTTGGTACATTTTTAAAACAGCAACAGTTCCAAGATCCACAGATGGTAAATCCAAGTACAGCAAACGTTTACAACAAACAAGAGAAACGCACTGGAGTGTCGAAGCACACAATTTAATAAAACAAAGCTTTCAGGAATAGATAATTCCCTTCTTCAGTGTATAAAAATAATAAATGAACTCCATTTTTAAATAGCATTTAAAATAAATCACATGTTCAACTTCCCCCAGTAGTCTAAAACAAACAATTACATTTACAGAACCCACTTTTAAAGATACAGCATAACAAACATCACTTTAAGCTCATTTGTTTGAGCTTTAAAATAACCAATGTATTCAAGCCTGGATACAAATCTGCCCTTAGGTGTAAAATCCATTCATATTCTATTAATTCTAATTTATTATTATGATCACCTCCCCTTATACTTTTGGTCAAAATTTGTATTACTCTAAACTTAATTGGCAAATGGGTTTGTTTGCACATTTTGCCTAATGTCTGACTGATGCCCTATGATTTGATCTCTCAGCCTTCTAATTGTTTTGCCTACATAAAAACAAGAACATGCACAGCAAGTCGCTAAATACACTACATAAGTTGTGTTGCATGTAGTGGAACACTTAAAAAAATATTTTTTCTTATTTACTGGGTGTACAAAGTCAGTGTCGGAAGCAATGGATTTACAACTACAACAATTTAAACAGGGAAAAGTACTTTTCTTATTCATAACATGATAAATATGTAACTCCATTTCCTTAAAACAACTTTTGTTTTAGGCTTTTACAGCTCCTAAAAGCAAAGTGAGGCTTCTCATCTATAAACTCTTTTAGTTCAGGTATCACTTGTAAAATCTCCCAGTTCTTAAAAATTACATCAATTTTAGCAGAAAATGCTCTGCTATAATTCATAACATACCTTAAATTCATATTTCCTTCATCTGAATTTCTAGCTCCATCCCTTCAGTATTAGAAAAATAAGGTTTAGCTTCATGTTCTCTCTCACCAGCTACTTCATTTTTCATAACATTTAATAGGTTTTCATTATACCCCCTCTCTCTAAAGTCATTAAGGATATTCATGGTCTGTTTATTCCATCTTTCTAAGTCTGTATTAATCCTACTCTTAACTGACGTTTGACAATGCCCCTGAACATAAGAATAGGATGCATGCTTCTACGATGAAGGTATCTGTTAGCCTGGACTTATTTTTCTTATATAAATATATATACTAACTCCAGGATCGCACTGCAGTGGGGAAAAGGGCAGAGTAGTGGCAGCATGTAGACTACTGTAAGGCAAGTGAAAGGTATATGCCCTTTACCCAGTGTAGTGCAATTCTGGAGTTAGTATATATAGTTAGGGGGGTGTGGGGGGCAGAGCCCCCCACACTGGGGAGTGCAGGGGCATAGCCCCCCCCACTTAGTCTGGTTTTATATGGTCCAGTTTACAATTTAGTATGTTGGAATTCAGTCTTATGGGTTTTAGTCAAGTGACTTTTCAGTATATTGAAATCTCAGTCTTATGATTTCAGTCAAATGAGGTTTCTATCATATGATGGGTATTCCCATATTTATGGGGACATGATAAAATGAAGTGTTTAGGAGTATGGATTAAACATGATTATGGTATGGAAGCTAAGGATATATGGGAAGAGACTTAACAAAAGATGATACAAAAACATAAATTGGAAGCTCTGTTACAAGGATATGGGTAGTAAAATACAAGCAGTTAAAATATTTTAGTCGCTTTGGTCTTATACATAGGTCAGGCATAGTTTTCAAACTAGAAGAGAAGGTGTGTCTAGCAATTAAGAGTTGAAGGATTTTACCTGGGATGGGAAGATGGCAAGAATCAAGTGGGATAAGCTGATTTTTCCAATAGAACAAGGTGGACTGTGATTACCCAATTTGAAGAGGTATTTCAGAGCTACACAGATAAGGATCTTATACACAGCACAAGCAGAAACCTATAATTCAAAGTGGAAAGGGATGATGATGATCATGATGATGAAACGGGGGAGAAGCTCAAGAAACAAGGAGAGACTGGGATTTTGGAAGCACAACTTTAAGGAGAACAATAATAATAATACAGGATATTATATTCATAAAACATCAGAAGGTATTCTAAGAAAAAGAAGTTATGTACTCACAATAACGTTCCATCTGAGTAGGTAACTTCATTTGTCTGCAACCTGTGGGTATCGGATCCGATTTGGATCCGAGCCGGCAGCTTTCCAAGCTAAAAGATCTGAGCTCCAAGCTCCTCCCCTACACATAATGCCCTGCCATCTCCCTCTAACCCTCAGATCGAGTTTGCCAGAAAAAAGGCAATATAGAAACCTAGAAAGGGTTACAATATGTTCCAGTGATGTCAATTGAATGAAGACATATCCTGATCCTTTGATAACGAACTAAGAGTCCGGGGGATCGAGGGAGGGTCGGTTGCAGACAAATGAAGTTACCTACTCAGATGTAACATTATGGTGAGTACATAACTTCTTTATCTGAAATAGTTAACTTCATTTGCTCAGCAACCTGTGGGACAGAGTCCCCAGCTACCAGCAACTTGGGAGGCCCTTATGGAAGGATATTCCAGAGCACTGCGGAGCCAAATGATGCGAGCCCTCTGGATATTAAATCCAATTTATAGTGTGTAATAAAGGTATGAGAGGAAGCCCAAGTAGCTGCTGAGCAAATGTCATCCAAAGAAACCCTTGACCAGAAAGCAGCAGAAGTGGCCATAGATCGGGTAGAATGTGCTCGCACTCTCAGGGGCTCAGGACGACCAGAACTTTTGTATGTTAGGAGAATGCACTGGGAAATCCATCTAGCTAAGGTTACTTTAGTGACTGGCTTCCCCAGACAGGATTTTGCAAAGAAAACAAAAAGTTGATCAGATTTTCTAAGATCTGCTGCTCTGTTTAATTAAAAATGTAACTGTCTGTGAACATCCAGACAATGAAGTCTGTATTCTCCTTTGTTTTGGAAATTTGGAAAGAAGACAGGTAGATTGATGGACTGGTTGATGTTGGCTTCTGAAGCCACTTTAGGCAGAAAAGAGGGATTAGTCTTGAGGGAGACCCTGTCTTTATGAAAGATGATGTATGGAGGTTTACTGCAAAGAGCATGAAGCTCAGATATCCTTCTAGCAGAAGTAATGGCAATCAGGAAGGCCGTCTTCCAGGATATATATTTTAAGTCGATTGAAGCCGCGGGTTCAAAAGGAGGCCCAGTCAGAGCTTGAAGAACTAGGGTAAGGTCCCATGGAGGCACTGCATCTTTAATAGGGGGTCTTAACAAAAAGGTTCCTTTCATGAATGTTTTGCATATCTTGGAGGACGCTAGAGGCCCTGAACTGTTTCCAACATGGTAGTGGGAAATAGCTGCCAACTGAACTTTAATAGTAGAAGCACTAGCTCCTTGATCAAAGGTATGCGAAAGAATGTCTAGAACTGCTGGGATAGGAGCTGTGAAGGGTTGTAAGTTCCTGTGCTCCGCCCAGACAGAGAAACGTTTCCATTTACTCTTGTAGATTTTCTTGGTAGACGGTTTATGGGCAGCCACCAGGAAGGCCTTAACCGAGGAAGATATACCGGGAGTCCTAGCCATTAAGGGAACTGGATCAACCAAGCTGAGAGCTTGAGGTAGTCCAGGTCCGGGGTCTTCAATCCTAAAGGATGAGCGATCAGATCTGGATTGGGATTTAAAATCCAGGGAGGATGTACTAAGATGAGACTGCAGGTAAGAGAACCAGGTTTGACGAGGACAGAATGGGGCTATGAGGATAACTCTGCTCCCCAACCGACGAGCTTTCTGCAAGAATTTTGTCATCAATGGAAGAGGAGGATAAATATACAGAAGACCGGATGGCCAAGCATGAACTAGAGCGTCTCTGGGGGCTTCTCCTGGTGGGGGAATCAGAGTGAAGAACTCGCTGCACTTTGTGTTCGAAGGCGAGGTGAAGAGATAGCAGCAAGGTTGACCCCATTCGAGGAAGATTTGTTTTGCTACTGCTGGGTTCAGAGACCACTTGTAAGGTGAGAGGATCGTTCGACTCAACCTGCCCGGCAAGATCTTTGACCGACCCGGGATGTGTGTTGTTATGAGAAAGCAGTTGGTGAATATCGCCCATTCCCATACTCTGATTGCCTCCCTGCAAAGTAGATAGGATCTGGTTCCCCCCTGTTTGTTTATGTACCAGACTACCGACATGTTGTCGGTTTGAAGTGCAAAAGTTCCTGGAGGGAGAAGAGGATGGAGAGCCTGCAACACAAGAAGCACCGCCCTCATCTCCAGGACACTGATATGCATTTAGGTCTCTGTGAAAGTCCACGTGCCTTGGACGGATCTGCCCATGCAAGGAGACCACCCCACCCGAGGAGAGATGCGTCCGTGGTCACCATGACTTGGGGAGGGGGTATAACAAAGGGGCGGCCTTCTTGGAGATCTCTGGAGCGGAGCCACCAAAGAAGGGACTCCCTGCAGATCCTGCTGAGGGGAATAGGTGTAGACGGGGTGAAAAAGAATGGACCATTGAACTTGCAATGTCCACTGAAGGATTCTCATCTTCAGGCGAGCGAAGGGCGACAGATTGATGGCTGCTGCCATGGATCCCAGGGCCCTCAGGACTAGTTTCGCTGGGGGAGCTGACGATTGTAAGAGGTCTAGAATGTGAAGGCTTAGACTGCGAAGTCTGTCTGCTGTCAGAAAGACCCTGGATTGAGTAGTGTCTATCCTGGCCCCTGTGAATTCCAAAATTTGAGTAGGTTGAAGGGAGGATTTCTGGTGGTTTATCGTGATCCCTAGGTGGCGGGCTAGGTGTAAGAAATAGTCCCTGCCTGAGCAGAGTTGATGCCTGGTGGGGGCGGTTAGGAGCCACTCATCCAGGTACGGAAAGACCTGTATTCCCTGAAGCCTCAGGTGGGCCCCTACAACTGCCATGACCTTGTTGAACACCCTGGGGGATGTGGTGAGACCGAAGGGTAGGACCCTGAACTGATAATGGCTGGCTCCCAGCCGAAAGCGGAGGAACCTTCTGGATCATCTGTCCACCAGAATGTGGTAATATGCATCCTTGAGGTCTATCGAGCACATCCAGTCGTTCTCCTGCAAAAGTGGGAGAATGGATTGAATAGTGACCATCCAGAATTTTTCTTTGGCGACTGACAGGTTCAGTGTGGACAGGTCGAGAACGGGTCATAAGTCCCCAGTCTCTTTTGGCACCAAAAAGAACCTGGAGTAAAAGCCTGATATGGATTGTTCGAGGGGGACGCACTGGATAGCTCTTTTTCTTAGCAGCCCTCGAATTTCTGATGCTGCTGCCTCCCTCTGATCGGGTGGAACATTGGGGAGTCTTGTTGATCGGGGAGGGTAAGATAGGAAAGGAATTGAATAGTCTCTGGATATGATTCGGAGCACCCAGCGATCTGTCGTAATGGACTCCCATTTCGCTAGGTATTCCGAGAAGCGCCCCCCCCCCCCGACTGCCTCCAGAGAGGAGCAGTCAGGCAACCCCTCAGGGCTGCTGCGCGGGTCGATCCGAAAAAGGTTCTCTCAACCCAGAATTCTTCGGACCCCCTCTGCCCTGGGCCGGCATCCACCCTGTCCTCCTCTGCCTCTGAAGGACGAGGGATCCGGAGCAAAATGGGATTGTTGAGCTTTCCGGAACCCCATCTTCTTTTGTCCTCTTTGGTTCCTGCAGTAGGACCTCTGAGGAGCCGAGAAGCGGATCCCAACGGCAGACAACGTCTTCCCATCTTTCTCGCTCTGGAGGAGCGTATCACGGACGGTTTTGCCAAAGAGCGTAGAACCATCAAAAGGGGTATTCGCGAAGGACGCCTTGAAGGGTTCCGCAAAATTGCAGAGACGGAGCCAGGCCTGTCTACGTAAGACGACGCCTGTTCAGCTAGCTCTAGCCACTCCCTCCATAGCATGGGAGAGAAGCCGCATAGATGTGTTGGTGATTGACTTGAGAATGGCCATTCGAGCCAGGAAGGTCCGCTTGTCCTCAGCCGACATGGACTCTGGGGGTTACCCAGCGTACTCTTTAATCAGGTCCTGCTGGAGCCGAATCACGAGCCATATAATTCAGTGACCTTACAGAGAAAGTCGCTGAAGAGAACATCCGCTTTCCCAAGCGGTCCATCATCCGAGACTCCCTGTCTGGAGGATGCACCGAGGAACTCTCCTGTGCTAATTCCTTTTTAGTGGCAGCCGCCACCACCATGGCATCCACTGGGGCACCCTTGCTCCAAACTGTCCTGTCCATGGGAGGGCGAGGATCCTGTCCAGTCTCTTGGGTATTGGCTCGACAGTGTCCGGCTCCTTCCATGCCCTGGTAGTTATGAGGTCTACCAGGGGGTCGTCGGGAGAAGACACCCAAGAGGTAGATGGGCCTGCGTCAAATGCCTCCAGAAACACAGACTCATCAGAGGAAGGTTTTTGGGCAGAGCACCCCCTCTAATGCATAACATTTCCATAATGTCTCCGAAGGAGACGTCTTTGGGGGGGGGTGACCTTGGGGAACCTTCCCCTTCCTCTAAGTCTGTATCCTCCGTGAGGGACTCGGGTGAGTCCAAGTGCCTCCTCTTGCATTTCCATTTGTGAGGGACCTCCTCGGGGGGGCTGTCAGAAGAGGCCTCACCAACAATGTCCTGTTCCTCTACGGGAACAATCTGGGCCATAGGCGCAGGCTGTCCCTGGGGCCGGATGACTGAAGAAAGGCTCGTCTGAGTGGGAATGGCGGGTGGATCTGTAGCAAGAGCCTGGGGCCTTGAATCCCTCGAAAGGATCCTCTCCACAACATCGAATGCCGAGGGGGAACTGCTTTCCCTTGGATCCGACCTTGGATCCAACGTGCAGACTGGCATCAAAGGTGACCCGACCGGATCCAAAAGGGTAGCGTGCCCCAACCTTAACGGAGCTGAAGGTCCACTGACCCCTCCAGATCCGATGTTCAGCTCACGCCCCGAGAGCTCGGATCCAAAAATGGATCCGACAGACTCGAGGGTACAGTCGGCGCCGAAGTAGGAAACACTGTCAGCCCTGACCATACCCCGGCTCCGAAGCTAGTCGGATCCCACAGCTCCAAACCCCGAAAGCGGGTCACAGAAGGAGCAATGGGGGGGCAAAAAAAGGTGTCGAGCTCCCCCCCCAGCAGGGGGGGGGGGCAAGAGCACTCCCATCTGCATCTGGGCCTGGAGAAATCGATGCATCATCTGGGCCTGGAGAAATCAATGCATCATCCGGTCCATATCTGCGTCCGATAAACTTCTGGTGCATCTAGATGAGGCCACTGAAGCTGGCTGGGAAGGCCACCTGGATGACCTCGGGGGTGACAGTCTCCTCATCCAGCTCCGGGGAGAAACTTCTGTAGTTTCTTAGGTACAGTTTTTGAAATGGTAGAGATGGTGGAAGCCCCACTGAACCTGATAGGCCTACCTCTCATAGAAGTTTGCAGAAGGAGAGGCCCCTAAAACCCTTGGGAGAGAGGGAAGAACAGTCACTGAGAAGCCCCTCAGCCTGGCCTACCTCCTGAGAACCTGTCCCTGTAAGAGCTCTCCTCTGCCTTCTACTGGAAACTAAACTCCGGCAAAACCTCCGCTCCTAACCCTTCTAAAAACCGACCGCCGTCCCCTCAACCCTCTTGGCTTCCCTGTCCTGGCGCATCCGGCGGCGCTTCTTGGAGGCGGGCGTCGGCATTTTATAATTGGTAACGCTTCAAACACCAACTTGGCCAGTTCCAACTCCTCCCTAATAGTGCGCTTGTGCCAACCGTAGCTTAAGCTGGGCACAAGGCGGCAACGTACTCAGCCCCAAAACACCTAAACAAGGTATACCATGATAAATCCTGAGAAGGTATCTGTTTCCCACACAGAAATATCCTTATTCACTTTTTCTGAGAAAAAACAAAGACTGAAAAAAAAAAAAAATGTCCAGCGAAGGCAATGCCAACAACTCTGTTTCCTGAAACTCGGTTTTGGGAAGTATTTCAGCAGTACAACCCAGACCGCTTTCGCTTCTGCATCGGACCATGCGGCAAAAGACTGCAAAAGACGCCGTCGGTTAGTGGGTCATGCGTGATACCTGGACGCGTCCAATCGCTTCGCCTGACCCGCGTCAGCCTACTCTCTGTGATTCGGGCATTTGGGGACTTGGGACCTACCAATAGTCAGGACTGCAGCAATGGAAGACGAAGAACATCATGGAGAACGGAGCCGGGAGGGGGAAGGCCCGGAGACCTTAAGGGGAAAGGCAAGCTGTTTAGATGGCGGTGCCGAAGGGGTCGAGTCTAACCGCCTCTTGTGACTGCGATGCCTTTCTTTCTCTCTCTCCCTATCCTTTTTATCCTTCTTTCTGCCGTCCCTTTCCTCCTGGGCCAGCGAGGGAGGTTGAGTCCCAGCCAGGGGATCAGGAGCGGCAGGTGAGGCGGCTGGCGCCACCGAGGACAACGAAGCAGAGTCTGGGGGCAAAAGGCCCGCCAGAATAAGCTTCGATGACCTATCTTTCAAAGCCCTGGTGTTGAAGCAGAGGAGAGGTGATCATCCCCCAGGCACAGGACACACAGAGTGTGGCCATCCACTGGGAAGAGCTTATGGCCACACTCGGTACATTTAGAGAAAAAGGCTTTAGGGCCTTCTGCCATTATAGAAGAGGAAAAAAGAAAAATAGGCCCACAAGCACACACCTTCACACACGCAGAGGGGGGAGGGGAATAAATCTAACTTAACCAAAAAGTTAAAAGAACTACCCAAAAAAGGCTAGAAAGATAAGAGGAAGCTCACACACACAAAGTTAGAGAAAGTTTGACAGAAATTCAAGATTTAAATGCTAAACTCACAGTACTATGCTCGAAGCTCATTCCGAGAAGCTTATGGAAGCCGCGGCAAACAAGATCTGAGGGTTAGAGGGAGATGGCAGGGCATTATGGGTAGGGGAGGAGCTTGGAGCTTGGATCTTTTAGCTTGGAAAGCTGCCGGCTCAGATCCGAATCGGATCAGATACCCACAGGTTGCTGAGCAAATTAAGTTAACTACTTCAAATCTAAGCCAACACGTGAATGGTGAAAGGAGATTCTGTTGATAGGGATGACTCCAATTAGGGATACAGACAATAGGCAAGAGGGGGCTGGAATTTACTGGAGAAAACTGGCAAAGGAACCAAGGTACTGGGAGCAAATAACTAGTGAGGGAATAGAATGGGAAGTCACCAATAATTTATTTGGACTGCAGGTTAAAGATTGTCTTCTCTATCAAAGACTGATATCAGAGTATAGGAAAAGAGAAAGAAATAGGAGGTCTTAAGTGAAAGGCCAGTATTGACAGCATTTGTAATAGAATCTAGAACAGAAGCAGTGACTACAAAAGGAATATTTAGTAAAACACAGGAAATATTGCATGATAAATATAAGAATCAATCATAAGAGGTTAGAAAGGATTGGGAAGAGACTAGATAAGCAATTCACAAAGCAACAATGAGAGTATATGAGTGTCTTCCAAACATGCAACAAAATCTAGAAGATTTAACATTTTTGCTTGGAAATATTTACATAGCTATCATAATACCCCAAGTAAACACCAGAGAATTTTCCCTCAGGTAGACAGCAAAAGTTGGAGGTGTGATAGGGAAGAAATAGGTAATTGGGAACATATGTTTTGGGAGTGTAATGAGTTGCTAGACTTAAGATTCCCTGCAGACTGCTCCTGTCAAAGGTACTGGGTGAGGAAATTGGTGTAAATAAGAAAATGATTTTTCTGAGTTATGACACAAAATCGGAATTGCCTAGACATAGTAAGGCCTTGCAGAGTCTAATTATAGTGGCTGCCAAGAAAAGCTATGACTAGAAAATGAAAACTGTGGTCTAATTCAGCTGTACTAGAAGTACTGAATATAGTAACAGATAAAATAACTGTAATTGGGATCTTTAAAAAGGGTAGGAGCAAATTATATAGGAAAAAAACAGAGAGCAATATAAACAGGGGAGGAATTAGGTTTAAAAGAAGGCAAGACTTGAATGAGCTATGTTATGTTTGACTGACAATGATTGGGTAGGTTGGACTTTATCTGGGAGGGAAGATGGGGTCAAGTAGGATAAGCTGATTCTTCCAAAAGAACAAGGCAGACTAGATTACCCAATTTGAGGGGGTATTTTACAGCAACACAGTTAAGACTCTTATACACAGCAAAAGCAGAAAACTGCAATTCAAAGTGGAAAGGGATGATGATGATACGGGGGAAAGCTCAAGAAACAAGGAGAGACTGGGATTCTGGATGCAGACATTTAAGGAGAACGATTACAATCATACACGATATTATTCATAAAACAGCAGGGAGTATTTTAAGAACTAAACCAGCACAAGAATGGAGGAGAGAGACTCCACCGATAGGGATGACTGCTGTTAGAGATAAAGACAACAGGCAAGAGAGGGGCTGGAATTTATTGGAGAAAACTGGCAAAGGAACCAAGGTACTGGGAATAAACCACTAGAAAAGGAAAGGTAAAATGGGAAGATGTCAAGAATTTATTTGGACTACAGGTTTGAGATTGCCTTCCCTATCAAGGATTGGTAGAGTATAGGCAAAGAGAAAGAAATGGGGGGGGGTCTTAAATGAAAGTCCAGCACTGGTAGAATTTTAACTCACTACATCAGTGACGTCTCTAGGTGTATCTGCAGCTAACTCCTACTGACGCCTCAAGGCGTCAAATATTGTGTGTTCATATCTGCATTAATAATTTCAAAACCATGCTATGTACAAGGTTTTAAAAGATTTCATCTTAAAGCTTACACAATGGCAAACTCAAAAGCATTAATATTTGACCTCTGTCTAGTGCCGGTAAGCAGATGTTAACTGCTGCTTTATGATATTAATTTATATAGACATAACCTTCACATTTTTCTAAATATCTCAACAACCAAGTAACACAGACAGAACTCCTTATTCTCATAAGAAATCCTCGAATAGATGAATAAAATGCTGCTGACAGTATGTTTGCAACTTGAGTGGTTGTTGAGATATTCTAAGTTGTTTACAAAATATTACAAATGTAAGTATTACTGTGTTTACTGTGACTTATAAAATTTGGTTTAAGACCTAGAACCTAAAGAATGCAACCGCTAATAAAATAGTTTGTGCTGAAGTGTTTGTCATTTATACTTCTTTCATAAACCCTATGGTTCTAGAGATATGGACATTTGTTTGAAATGTGAGGACATAATTTGGTTCTTTTAAAAGGTTTAGGCTCCGCCCATTGGAAGTTACAGTGCAAATTTCTTGAGCGCCGCTGGAGTGAATGAATAAACAGAAGCTGTCGTTAAAAAGGAATTAGTAGAGCATATAAAATATTGCACGATACCAATAAGAATCAATCACAGGAGCTTTGAAAGGATTGGAAAGGGAGATAGTATAAGCAATTCTCAAAGAAACAATGGGGGGGGGGATTACATGTATATCACCCAAATATGCAAAAAAGTCTAGAAGATTTAGGATTTTTGCCTGGAAGTGTTTACATAGGTATTTTTATACCCCAAGTAGACTCCAAAGATTTTTTCCTCAGAGGATAACAAATGTTGGAGGTGTGATGGGGAAGAAAGCGGTGGTTGGGAACGTATTTTTGGAATTGTAATGAGTTGGCAGACTTTAGAAATTCCCTGCAGACCGCTATGTCCGGGATGCTGGATAAGCAGACTGGATTGACTGGGGAGTTGATTTTTTGTTTTGCGCTACAATACAGAATTAGAATTGCCTAGACATAGTAAAGCCTTGCTGAGCCTAATTATGGTGCCTGCCAAAAAGGCAATTACTAGAAAATGGAAATCGAAGTCTAAACAAACTTTACTAGAAGTAGTGAATATAGTAGAGATAAAAATGGAACTGGAATCTTTAGAAAAGGGAAGGAGCAAATTACATAGGAAATAAATGGAAATTGTGGGAACAATATATGCAGAGAAGGAACAAGGTTTAAAAGTCAGGGTATTAATGCGCTGTATAATCCTTTACTGACAATGACTGGTTAGATAAGTGATGCAAAATATTTGCAACTAAAGTGGTGTCAATGTTTGTTTTTCATTTATATAAATGTAAGATTGCGTATATCACATGTAAGATTGCGTATATCACATGTGATAATTTAATAAAGACTTTGTTAAAGAAAAGGACTGGGTAGGTTATAAGTGATGTACACTGTTTAAAACTATGATTTTGGCAATATGGTTTGTGCTGTAAAATGCTAGCAGCTGGGATTATGTCAACATGGTTTGTTTTTATTTATATAAATATACGACTGCCTATGTCATAAGTGATCATTTATTAAAGATGTTTCTTGTTCAAAAAACTCTACTACAAAGCATTTTTGTTGAGAAAGACTGAGAAAGGAATAACAGTTAAGAAAGTATTTTTTTCTACAGGAGGAGCAGCTGTCAAAGAGATGTCCAGAAAAACATCATGCGAGAGGGAATCAAAGACAACTTTTTAAAGGGAAGTTAGAAGCTTAGGCTGTTACGATTCATGGTGAACTATAAGGAAGCTAGAAATTCTTGGGAGGTGCATGTTGAAATCAGGCAATCATCCATGTAATGATATATGTATATGCCTTAAAGTCTGAAAAGAGCTATGAAAAGGGAAGGGACTTAGTGAAGACTCTTAGGGCAGCTGAGACCAAAAGATAAAGAAGCAAACAGAAAATGCAATCCCAAAGCAGAGAAGCTTAAAAAGCATCTGTTGTGTGTATGTATGTGCGCGTGTGTGTGTGTATGTGCGTGTGTGAGTGCGCGTGCGTGAACGTGTGTGAATATGTAGTTGATCATCTTTCAGGTACAGAGTGACTAGGAATGCACAGGCTGACAGAACAGGAAAGAAAGTTTCCAGAGTTAACATTTGGCAGTCTTGAGTAAGAAACATGTTTAGTTTAGAAAGTTCTGAAACAGGCCTCCAAGTGACTTCCTTTCTGGAAAATGGAAACATTCTGGAATAAAAACAATTTCCTCACTGGTGAGCAGAAACTAGCACTACGACTCCCCGACATGGAACTTCTGAAAAAATCAGAGGCATAAGGTGCCGATGATCCCCTAGAGGAAAAGGGAGGGTAAGCCAAATGGAACGAGAGTCTGTGCTCTACAGTACTCAGCACCCATGAATCTGAAGTTACCAATTTCCACGCTGCAAGCCATATAAAAAAGATTCCCTGCTGTTCTGAGGGGAAGGCCATGACAGAAGGAGGAGAAAAGAGGAGGTAAGGATAGTCACAGTGTTTTTCTTTTGAAAGGAGGATCCTTTAGACCCATTCAACTAGAGGGATGGCTGCAGGTTTAGGAGAATCCATGCCAAGGAGATCATAATACTTCTTTTGGGAATCAGACTATTCTCTCCCTTTTCCATTTGAATAATTATTTCAGTTTCAAAACAGTCTCTCCAAACAATATTTCATCATCTAAGGAATTTGAGGAAAAGATATCCTCAAATTCTGATACACAAGCTGTTTGAAAATAAATTTGTGTGGCATAATCTGATTACTCCTGTTCAGTCAGACAAAACGTCTTCTTCAGAGGAAAAATGAATTTCTCCATCTTAACTGCAAGAGAAAGAGGCTGGGAAAGAAGGTGGAAAGGAATTGACAGCCTTGAATAAACTCTTGGCAAAGTTAAACCAACCCTCCTGAGTCCCTTTTTGAGAAGGGAGAGTGGGAGAGGGAGACAAGTGTTTAGTCTACTAATTGTGATTCCCAGGAGTATCCAGGCATATGGTCTTCAGTGTGGAAACCATGGGCCAGACCTCTATAACTGACCCAGCGTCTTCCCTCACCAGTTCCAAATGTATACATCCCTCAGATAAAATAATGTGCAGTTCTCCTTCCTGGTACACTCCACTGGACAAACATACTGGTAAGATGTGCAAAGCTGTGGACCAAAGTGGTCTCTAAAGGGGATATGCCATGTGGTCTTATAGAAGAATTATGTTCCAAGGGTTGCAAAAGTGCCTCTGCAGAGTCAGTCTCAGACCTCAAAAGAAAAGTGGATGTATGGGTTCTGTCACAATGGGGGTGGTCGCTGCAAGGCTAGCACACAAACTGGCAACAAAGTGCAAAAACTTATTCATGTGCATTTGCTTCTCATTTGGGTTTCTCACTTCTGAACGGTTTACATGGTCATTCAGGGGAAGGATCACATGTTTTGCTCACACTGCCTCCAGAGCCTATCACCATATCCCTTCCGGACAATGAGCAAATTCATTCCTCACCACCACTATGAGGGTCGACTGGAAGGGGCTGTCATTCACAGCCATCAAGAGTGATTTATTTTCCCTTTTGTGGCTTTATTCCCCACATGTATACAACAAAGTGTTAGGAGTGGATGTACATTGAGCTGACCAAGAAAGATGTCCTCTCACTTCTACAAGGGGTGCTACTTTCAATCAGCTCCCTGCCCTTCCCTGGAAACATGAGAGGTGGTTTTCACAGTGTCCAACTGGGAAATACCATATACTAACTGTGCACCCCTCTCATAGGTACAAGTAAGTATGCTCCTTTACTACTCTCCTCCAAGCCCAGTTCCTCCAGTGCAAGGGCACCTGAATAAAGTCTAGTCACCTGGGTTACCATTAGAGCTCCATCTCTCTCCACCATGGAGCAGGCTAGGGGATAGACAACTGCCTCATAGCGCCAAAGTTCAATCCTGACTTCTGGCCACTACGCAAAGTTTGCACATTCTCATGTCTGCAAAGGTTTTCTCTGGGTTACCCTGGGGTCTTTCCACTACCTAAAAATGTGCTGGTTGACTGGTAATACCAAACTGCATATGTACAGTGGATACAAAAAGTTTACACACCCCTGTTAAGATGCTAGGTTTTTGTGATATAAAAAAAAATTAGACCACAGTAAATCATTTCAAAACTTTTCCGACCTTGAATGTGACCTATAACCTGTACAATTCAATTGAAAAACAAATCTGTTAGGTGGAAAAAATATAAAAAATAAAAAACTTAAAATACGCTGGTTGCATAAGTGTGCTCACCCTTAAACTAATACTTTGCTGAAGCACATTTTAATTACAACATTCAGTCTTCCTGGGTAGGAGTCTATCAGCATGGCACATCTTGACTTGGCAATATTTGCCCACTCTTCCTTGCAAAAGCACTCCAAATCTGTCAGAATACAATGGCATCTCTTGTGCACAGCCCTCTTCAGGTCACCTCACAGATTTTCTACTGGATTTAGGTCTGGGCTCTGGCTGGGCCATTCCAAAACTTTAATTTTCTTCTGGTGAAGCCATTCTTTCGTTGATTTGGATGTATGCTTGGGGTCATTGTCATGATGAAAGGTGAAATTCCTCTTCATCTTCAGCCTTCTAGCAGACACCTGAAGGTTCGGGGCCAAAAGTGACTGGTATTTGGAACTTTTCATTATTCCTTCCACCTGGACTAAAGCCCCAGTTCCAGATGAAGAAAGGCAACCCCAAAGCATGATACTGCCGCCACCATGCTTCACAGTGGTGATGGTGTTCTTTCGGTGATGCAAAGTGTTGTTTTTGCGCCAAAAGTACCTTTTGGAATTGTGGCCAAAAAGTTCAACCTTGGTCTTATCAGACCATAACACATTTTTCAACATGCTTTGGGAGACTTGATGTATTGTTTTGCAAATTTTAGCCGGGCCTGGATGTTTTTCTGTGTAAGAAAAGGTTTCCGTCTTGCAACCTTATCCCATACCCCAGACACATGGAGAATATGAGAGATTGTTGTCACATGTAGTACACAACCGGTACTTGCCAGAAATTCCTGCAGCTCCTTCAGTGGTGCTGTAAGGTCTCTAGGGAGCCTCCCTGACCAGTTTTCATCTTGTCCTTTCATCAATTTTAGAAGGACGTCCAGTTCTGTGCAACATCATTGTTCTCCCATATTATCTCCACTTTTTGATGACTGTTCCATGCTACATCCAATGCTGTGCAAATTTTTTGTACCCTTTTCCTGACTGATACCGTTCAACAATGAGATCCCTTTGATACTTTGTAAGCTCTCTGTGAACCATGGCTTTTGCTGTAGTAGGCAACTGAGTAAATGTCAGCAAAATCCTACTAGGACATCTGAACTCTATTTGGGGTTAATCAGTGTGTACCCAAGAAGACTGAATGCTGTAATTAAATCAAAAGGCGCTCCAACAAAGTAGTAGTTTAAGGGTGTGAACACTTCTGCAACCACCATATTGTACATTTTGTATTTTTTATGTTTCCCCCAAAAGAGTTGTTTTTCAAATGAATTGTACAGGTTATAGGTCACATTAAAAGTGGGAAAAGTTTTGAAATGATTTATTGTGGTCTCTTTTTTTATATCACTAAAACCTGGCATTTTAACAGGGGTGTGTAGACTTTTTATATCCACTGTACTAGTGTATACTTTGGTATGCA